>NW_022639605.1:668884-673854 GCF_010583005.1 Odontomachus brunneus
AAAAAAAAAAAAAGAAAATTGCTCTGCCCAGTGATATTGATGCTGACGACTGTTTCTGATTGGCCATATATTGAAAACAAAAAATTGTTAAGAAACGAGACTAGATACATTTTCAAGTTGAAAGTTAATACTTTTGCGTGGGGTTAACAAAATGTAGAAAAAATTTTACTGTTTGCGCTATAGCGCCACAAAAACCCTCAAAATCGTCATTTTTTACTTCATTTTCCTCAAAATTGTAACGTGATAGCCAAATTTAGACGACGGATTTGTGTTCAACAGGCAAAAATATCGGAAATAACTATTCGTATTCGTGTCACGAAAAAAGTTCGATTTTTGTCGAACAGTGTAATTATTTGTCCTTGGTGCAAACAATCACTTTATATCACACATTTTTTTCATGAGCATTACCCTTGTAACAAATATGTGTCATAAATAAAACACATTTATTTTTTGTGTGTATGCAAGTTTTGTATTGATTTTTCTTTAATATTTTATTAATTATATAATTAATACAATAAAATAACACACACATTATATATTGTAAACATGATATATTAAATATATGCAATTGCTATGTGTAATTTTTCTACAATTTATTATATTAGAACAATACATGCGCGCGCTACGCGCGCGCCATATAGCTAATAAAAAACAATAAAAAATGTAAAATAAAAATAAAATAAAAATTAAATTAAATTAAAATATACTTTAATTAATTAATAATTATAGGGAGAGACAGGGAGAGACAAGCAGAGACGGGAAGAGACAGGAAGAGATAGGGAGAGACAGGGAGAGATAGGGAGAGACTGGGAGAGATAGGGAGAGACAGGGAGAGACAGGGAGAGACATATCTCTCCCAGATAGTATTTTTTTTTTCGTGATCTAACCAACGCGATGACAGCTATTTGCCTGGTAATTTGACAGGCGCAAACACGAAGCAAACCGCAGCCCACATGAAGTGAGCTAAGCGAGAGAATCAATCAGCAGCGCGGAAAAGCGGCAACAATTAAATCTCTTACATGCCTTTTTAAAGAGACTAGAACACCACATAGCGCGCGCTTCGCGCGCACCACTTTAGCCTTTTCGTTGTACCATTTATAATTTATATTACAATACTCGTTTTTACAAATTATATTTCCAGCAAACATAATGTTACATATAACATACATGTTAGTTGTAATTTCTTATTCAACAATGTAACTGTTATATAACACGTATATTATATAACAGTTATATTGTTTGTTGAGTAAGAAATTACAACTAACATGTATGTTACATATAACATTGTGTTTGCTGGGATTACAATAAATATTAAATTTATATGATGCGAACACAACCTGATCACCGCGGCTAATAGCTGCAAGCGGCACGAATTCAACTGCGACGGGATCGAGACAATCGAGACGGTCGAGACGGCCAATTAGCATCGCGAAAAAGAGGCTTCATCCACTTCGATACATTCGAGATTTAGTTAACACACACTTTTTCTGATAGGATTCTCCTATTTATAGTATCCTATCTATCTACCTACAGTATCCATCTACTTGGACAGTGTGGCGCCTATAGTACGATGTTATCACGTCGTTTTCCAACGATTAAAGCGAGACCAACTTTTACTAGTATATATGGATAGATTTGGTATTAAATGGTCTACAATTTTTGTTTTTACAAAAACTTAAAAAATTAAATTTTGCGAAGATAAGGAATGAAGGGGGAGGGAGAGTAAAAAATTTAACATTTAAAAAAATTAAATACGCCATTGCAAAGAGTATTAAATATTGTAAAACTTTTGTAGGAAACATTTTTTCATATACCTCATATCTTAGAAATTATTCCATAAAAATTAAAAAGTTAATTTTTTTCAAGGGACTGTTTTAACCTCTAAACCTCGAGATAAGTCGATATAAAAAATATGGGTCTTTTATTTTTTTATATTCTACAACATATCCAAAGCACATCAAAATCGGTGAAAGACAGTTTTGTCAGGTCTCTTGTTAATAAATTTCGTAATATAGATAATTTTCGTTATAATTGTAAGATGACTATTTTAAATGGTTTTTTTTTCTGTATATAGACATTAATATGTGATTTTATGAAACAACTTACATATAATTATATTTAACAATATAAAATTATAATGATAAGTAATTATATTAATAGCTATAGGAAAACGTTACAATTAATAATATCTAATTATATTAATTGTTATTGGTAGTAATATATATATGGATTGTATATATATATATATATGTGTGTGTGTGTGTGTGTGTGTGTATATTGCATTAATCAGATATCATTATAATCATAAAAGCATTAACAATAAATATATTAATCATCATTATGTACAATATATTATATTAAGCTCAAATCAAGAGAAGAGTATAATTTATGAGTTGATGGAAATAGATACATTACCTCGAGCAGCACCGTGTTCCGACGATCCGCCACTTCTGGCGCGCTGCTGTTGGATGCCATAAGAGGGACTCGAGACATATTCTCTGGGAGATTCTTGTGAGGCGCGATTAACGGAATTTTGGAGTAAATTCTGCTCCGCAGTCCTCCTTGAGATCTTTCGCGCCGCTTCTCAGACTGTACGTAAGAACATTGCGAGCTGCCGCCTGCACAAGAAATGAAGACTCTATTTAGTATCAGGTACATCGGGGCGGGATTAATCGAACTACATCGGGACAAATTATTTGGAAACGTCGTGAAAGCTTATCGCGATTGTGAATTGCTGCAATTTCTTGGATAAGATATAAAGTTATTTTTATCTAGTTAAAAAAACATCGTTACACCATGTTGCGTATTTCAGAGACACGTCTGCGAATCGATGATGCAACGTTACGTGTCGCTTTTTTATGGGAATGTTGTTTTTCTTTATCTTTTGCTCTCTCTCTTTCTCTCGTGCAAATCTCCAGTGAATCACGAACCGTTATCTCATGGCGGTTCGATGACTTACATTTTTACGCGTTTTATCGATCATGCCGTTCACTCCTTGCATCGATTGCCATACCGACTTTGCGAGCAACATGATATCTAATTCACACATGGGTTTGGCGGTGTTTGCGGAAGATAGAACGCCGCTGCTATTGCTTATTGTTTTTTATTGATGGCGATAAATAATGCGTGGGTGTTTCCGGAATTAATTCAGCGGAAATTAATTGAATAAATTGCCACACAAATATCGTTGTTCACGAAATGTTGGAAACGAATCCAATAAAATGCAGTAAAATACGGCTTCAATCTGCAGTTAGATTCAATATCAACGTGTTGACCGAAAAAAGAAATGAAAATGCTGAATTAAAACAAGTATATTGCGATTTGTTACTGAAGCATACCTCTTTTATCTGAAATAGCTCGTGTGACACATATTTTAATAACATAATGATATGTCATGTGCCAGACGTAATTCCTTGCTTTTGAGGATTACGCATCGTTGCAATTTCTTTCAATAAAGTTACTGCAGGAGAACCCCTCGTTACGAAAACTCAACATTCACTGATAAGTGTGGACGATAAAATTGCGGCACGTGGCGTTTCTACGGAACTTATGAAATCAGTGGGCTTATCACTCAAGAATCTATGATAAACTTGTAATTATACTTAACGCGCATGGATCTATAATAAACAAGACCGCAACCGCAATAAGAAAAATGTATTATACACGAAAAAGAAAGTTTAATCGGATTAAGCAAATGTCTGGTGAAATATTAAACGAAACAAAGATCGGTTGAAGTTACTAAAATTTTGTTCAAGTTAACAAGATTTTAACCAAACAGAATTCCTGGTTAACCAGAAATCTTGTTAATTTGAATAGAATTCTGATAACTTTAACCGGAATTCTAGTTCGTTTATATTTTATCAGACATTTGATTAATCCAAAAAAAATTTTTCCGTATATTTAGCGAGAGATTTGCATTATACCGGCGACATTTGCGGGAACTCGCGATGTTACCGTGTCGAAGATGCGTTAAGGTTGTGCATGACAGTACAGTTAAAAAGATTAGCACAATAAAAAGTTTGACAATAAAAAGTTTGACAAATCTACATTAAGCATTTATAAATATGACATAATATACAGTGTATGTGTATATTTTTACAGTGTATGTATATATACTACCCTTATAGAAATATCATACTAAGAATCATTGATAATTACTTATTATCCAGTATTTTTAATACTGAAAATAAGTAATTATCAATGATTCTTAGTATGATATTTCTATAAGGGTATCGCGAGAGAATATCAATACAACTTTCATGTTTAAATATTGAAAAGTTCAATATTTAAAAATCCATAAAGAAATAATTATTTTTCGCGTTTTATCATGGAAGACCTTTGGCTGGATAAGAGAGATGAAACATTTTAATTATTCTTGTCCCCACAATAGCATGACAATTGTGCACTTCATCTGGTCAATCATAAATTTTTTCCTTTAGCATAAACTCGTGAAAATTGAAAATTTTCTAATGTAAAAGCATGTAAAAATGTTTACTTTTCACGAGTTTACGTTAGGGGAAAAGATTCATGATTGATCCTTATGTTATATAGCTTTTTTTATCGAGTGTATCATATTGAATAACCTTATACTTATAAGTGTACTTTATTAATGTTATGTACACTATTATCGCTTTATAATTATATACAACTCTCTGTTTTCTATTCTGATGTAATAAGTAATATTTAACGATTAATTATGCCATTCAGCTTTATAAATGAGTTTACATGAAATATGTTTTCAATCTGAAAGCTTGTTATTCATCAATTGCTTCAAATTAATTCAACAACATTACGAGCTAGATGAAACATGACGGCAAAAGATCATATAATGGAACATTATACAGGGTGAATATTATATACCGGAACACCTGAATATCTCGAAAACAAAGCGTTGTATAAAAAAATGTTAAATACAAAAGTTGTAGGGTTTAAAAAGATCTATTTTATGATATTAGCAGTTTGACCTTGAG
>NW_022639605.1:681066-681645 GCF_010583005.1 Odontomachus brunneus
TAAAAAATGGGGGTATCCATTTAAAAACATCATTGTGACCTTGACCTGATCTTTATGACGCAACTCAAGGTCAAACTGCTAATATCATAAAATAGATCTTTTTAAACCCTACAACTTTTGTATTTAACATTTTTTTATACAACGCTTTGTTTTCGAGATATTCAGGTGTTCCGGTATATAATATTCACCCTGTATGATCTGTGTGTGTATTCCAACTTGTTCTGATAATATCCTAGATGAAATTAATCCAAATTACTATACAGGAATCTGTGATTCTTGCAAAGTTAATATTATGTAATTATTATTATTATTTATAGTTGTCGTCTATATATACGTTTTTATATTTATATCGTTAATATAGGCATCAACTAGTAGTAGGTCTTGTACTAGCAATTTTGTAATTTAACATTTTGTAATTATGTTATATTAATATATAATTTTTAATTAATTTATAATTTTGTGAGTTAATTTTGTATCTTTTGAAATGTTAAAGTTATCCGTTTTTATGTTTATTATTTTTTAATTAGATATATATATATATATATATATATATATATATATATATATATATATATATAT
>NW_022639605.1:681668-728454 GCF_010583005.1 Odontomachus brunneus
ATATATATATATATATATATATATATATATATATATATATATATATATATTCTAGTAAATATCAAGTAACAGTTACATAACTGTTAGTTATCATTTCCCACTCAACAATATAAATATAATATAATGTATGTGTCATATAACAGGTACATTGTTAAGAGAAAAATTATAACTAATAGTTATGTTACTATTACTTGATATTTGGTGGGTTGTGTCATATTCCGAATTCAGTGGCCAGAGGACGGGCTGAGGGAACTGCAACCCCCTCCGAAATTAATTTTCTGGGTTACGCTAAGTGTGAGAAAAATTTTTTCGAATGACTTTTTTTGTTCGTCAAAAATAAAAAGTACAGCCCCCCCCCCAACTTTTTTCTGGCTATGTCACTGTCCGAATTATATTCCGATTATATGACTTTGATGTTTCATTTTGTCTGTACCTTTCGAGCAAGTCGAAAATTGACATCACGTTTCTTTCTATAATTATACTTAAGAAAATTTAAAAAATTAGATTTTTTTTGCTAATTTGTTAAAAAATGATTCACTAAACACTTATTTAATCGTTTCTAGAAACAAAATTATTTTAATCTTCTTTTGGTGACTTTTGATAGCTTTTGATGAAAAATGTTCCATCTTCCTGTCTTTCACTTATATCATACCGACAAATGTACACGAATGCATGCTACTCGAGAAATGATCATGATGTCGAACTTTTCTGTATTTTTCACATTCTTAGATATTGGTTATATATCTTTAAGATTATTTTTACCTATTCTATCATTGAAAAAATATCTGACCAAGAGATACAGAGGAAAGTTTAGCGTATACAAAATTACCAGATCTTTGTAGATTAGCTGTCATATATTTCAATGGGTATCAGAAAATGTATACTTTAAAAATGAATTTTTCAAAAGAGAGATAGTCTCTTTCTCTCAATATGATCTTGTAATTTTTTATAATATTTCTAAAAATCTCCTTTATCAATTTCTTGTTTTTTGTTAAAAGCATAAGTATCATTTAGTCACTAAAATTAAAAACGTAAAAGCTTAAAAGCAGTTTCATATACGCGATACATACACGCAAAAAGATATTCTGTAGTGACAGCTAGAAACTTCTTGTTACACGAAGTTCAGTTGCAATAACAGAAAAGTCTGTTTCAATAACTAAAGAATTATTCACATCAACGATTACTTTTGATTGAAAATTTTCCCTTTCAAAAAATGGTTATCGCAGATGATTATTCTGTTGTTCTCACAGAGAGTATCGGACTGAATGGTACATAGCAACAAGAAACGACATCAAGATCCCTTATAGAAATATCATACTAAGAATCATTGATAATTACTTATTATCCAGTATTTTTAATACTGAAAATAAGTAATTATCAATGATTCTTAGTATGATATTTCTATAAGGGATTACTGCAACCAAAAAGATTCGATTGAAAGAATAGTTGAATATTGCTGCTATGGATAGTGATCCGTATTGTTAGATGAGCCACATTTTCGCAAAACTTTTATTTCGTTCAAGGAAGCCATGTTATTTGATGAAACGACACTATTGTTTTAAATAGTATTTTTTTTAAAATTTCTTTCAAAATTTAGTAATTCGATTTGTTTAATTTGGATTTTCTTGGACTTTTTAATTTTTTTTTAGATTAATTATTATTAATTTTTTTAGATTAATCATTATTAATTTTTTTTTTAGATTAATCATTATAACATTCTATTAAAATTTTTAAAGTAATTATCATTGATTCACTACATTACATCAATATTCATCGCATATTAAATGTTGTTGCATTGTCCCAATATTTATCAGCAAATTATCCAACAAATATCAAGTAAAAATTATATAATTATTATTTGATGTTTGCTTAATAAAATTAAATTATATAATTATTATTTGGTTAAATATGTTATAATATACTGTGAACACTATAAGGATACATTATATAAGCATAAATCGTAAGAATTAGAGTCATCGGGAATCGCCGCGTGCCGCTCGATCGTCAGGTTAGGCAACACTTTAATGAAGTCAGGATTGGTTGGGGGGTGACCGGTGGTATACCGCTTGGGATCGAAATTATTGCGGGAGAATTCACGAAAGTTTGGAGTGTGTTGACAATCTTCGATACCTTAGTGATTTATGAGACATGAGAAAATTAGGAATATATAAGTATATTTTTTTAAATATAATCTATTTCTAATAGCTAAAACATCCATTAGTATGAACTGAAGTATAAGTTGGGACAAACGAAACTTGTATCTTTCACAACATTTCAATTCGGTTGGAATTATCGAATATATAGCACAACAGAAACTTTCTAACAAAATTTCTTTTTTGTAGCAACCGATTTTTTAGTTGATTCCTGAGGAACCGAAAATTTCGTAATTGAAATTCGGTAATGCCAACCGAATCATTTTTTGCGTGTATAAAAAAAAATAATTTAACTTCAATTATCTCAGTTTCGGTACGGTCAATCTCCTTCTAATTGTGCACATGTGTAGGTCGCGTTTCCATTAATATACTGTTAAAATTTAAAAATATTACTAAGAAAATGAGTTTACGAGCCAACTACCTTAAACACTGAATTTGAGAACACTTGTAAGCGTGAAGTTCCTTACACGATGTGATGAGATGTATTGCAACGTCAAGGATATCGATACTAACATGAACGACGATGCAGCTGTATTGACAAAACAGCGAGGGATGTTTGATAGCAACTGTATACTTTCAGCTGGTCTCATAACCCTCTCTCTTTCTTTCTACTCTAAACTCGACAATGTACGTTCAACACGTTCTGTGTGAGACACGTTTCTATTTCGTATCTTGTCTAAGTTAAACAAACCTACAAACGTTTATTCTAAAAGTTTGATCACACCGAAGAGTATCGATTAAAGTATTTGTTCCGCAATAAATCAGTTTCTTAAGAATTCTTTCAATTTTAGCTTTGTATATCCAATGAAAACACTGCTTGTACACTTGTTCAGCTAGAAAAAGATCAATAGTTGAGATATTTGATATTACTAAAGTTAATATTTTATACGCATTTCTTGAACTTAGCGTCTTATTTTTAACTTCTCCTAAACAATATCTTTAGAATCGTAATAAAAAATCACATATTAAATAATTAATATTAACATATATTACAATAATATTAACAATAATATTACAATAATATTACAATAATATTAACTATTAATTATAATAATAACTAATTAATATTAACTAATATACAGGTATTATGCGAAAAAAAGGAAATGTCAGAATTATTGATTGTTCTGTTTTAAAAATACAACGATAGAAAGTTTATAGTTATACATGAAAAATACGTACACACATACACATATATTTCAATATTAATATTATTTTCTTTATTATCTGTGTATTTATTAGATTAACTAATGTATGAATAAAGCATTAATTAGAAAAAAAAATAATATTCATGGTTGTAATATCGCGTATATATTTATTTTAGTTTCGCTTTAGATTAATATATATAATATATATTACAAATATTATTTGTAAATAAAATTATGTTTCAAATTCCGATGCTATTTTTAATATATTGCGTTCTTTTTACAATTTTCTTAAAAGGAAATCGATTTTGTAGTTAAGAGTTGGTTCATGAAATGTTGAATTTGGTGACGATATTAAGAGTATCAATCTTCCACTTTTTATTGAACAAAATTAATTTTTTATAAAAATTTATTATTTATATATATATATATATGTGTGTGTGTGTGTGTATGTGTGTGTGTATGTGTGTGTGTATGTGTGTGTGTGTGTTCGCGGATATATCCAATTAATTGATTCGAAAAAAATGACGTTTCTGGATATAATGTTTTACAAGCTTGTTTTACAAGCACATTTTTATGATATATGAAAGTTCTAAATTTTATGATTTGTGTCTTATAAAAGATAATTGTGCGTATCTATTTTCAGCAAAGATGAATATTCAAAATATTAAGAAAGAAATAGTTACATGTTGTATATGAAATATATTGAAATATATTGAACATAAATTTCAGAATTTTTGAGCGTTTTATTTCGAAAATACAGAGGTGGACATTTCATAGTGTATAGCTTGAAATTCGTACACATATATCATATTTATGTACTTATATATCTTTTTTCATTATCTGCGCATTTTTATTAGATCAACGGATGCATAAGCAAGAGAGAAAGAGAATAAGAAAAATAAAATATAATTATTATTAATATTTATAATATTGTGTATATTGTATATAAACTTTGTTTTCAAAAATAATATTTATTACTTAGATAGTAAAACGTGGAAATGTAATGTTGTTTTATAAAGAGTAAATTTATGAATAGCTCCTTTGATACGTCACTGAAAATACGGTATTGAGCGATATAACTACCTGAACTCTCTACGAATATACCTGTGTTTCATTTGAAGTGTACAAAAACGTGGCAAAGTGTGCAGTTAAGGTTCCTGGCTAGTCACCACGGCCATATTGGTTAATGATGTCAGAAGCGAGAAATTGTACACGAATTTTGCACCCGAATCATTGCAAAATAAAAAGATATGTTAACAAAGTGACACTTGCAATCGATCCTACACACTCGTAAAATGCTCTGGATAGTGTTCATTTCCCGAAATAACCTTTACAACACTGCTAAATATACGTGTGAAAATCGGCTTATTTTGACAGGAGATCAGCTGTGAAACTCAGTGTGGAATATGATAGAATAAGTACTATTATAGTTAAAATATTACAAAAACACAATATCCGGAGTATTTTGATATTTCCGCAACTGTGTTATGTGTGATATGTAAGCACTACAGTCAGTAATAACGTCGTGATTTGGACGGAAAAATTTAGGTGGCTGTACATATACACATACATACACACATATACATATATAATTCGCTTTATACATATGATGAACGAATTCTTATTCCATTGATGGCTGTGTCATCGTCAATGCGGACTTCTCGCCTGACTACACGCAAAAAAAATTTTAGTTAGTGCAACCAAATAGAAACTAACTGAAAATTAAGTGATCAGAAGCGATATCTCTGTTATGAAAACTAATTTTTTCTGTTGTCGGAACCGAAAATATTCGTCTGAACATTCAACGATATTAAAACTCGGTTGAGACAGAACAATTGACTATACAGAAGCCTCATAAAGGAGTTTTTCTGTTCCTACAGCCGAGTTTTCGTCTGATCCCTGAGCAACCGAAAATTCGATTGCACCAACAGAATTGTTTTTTCCGTGTAGCCAGGAACCTTAATGCTGATAGCATTAATTACTCACCACCGCGCAGTTTGCGAATCAGTTTTGACACAATGTTCGATTTTTCACACACTTCTACATCACATTTGTTTCAAGCAGATATTTGGTGAGTTTTGTGGCTACCTGCTTTTCCGACGATAATAATTTTCGTCAAAATACAACTTTATCTCGCGTGTGATCATTTCGTGAGATTAAAAAAATAATCGTAACGTTGCAGTCGATTACACTTTTACCGCAAAGCACTTCTTCACTTATCGTTAACGGGAACGGGATAATATAAAATTGACGAGAAACTCAGCGAACAACCCTTACGGTGCGAGAAGTCTCGCTCGACTGACAAATCGATCGGTCTCATGCTTCCACCACGAATGACTCAGATCCTCTCGCAGGGATCGCTTAATGTAAATGCATGTGTGCTTCATTTTATCTGACCGAGTCGACAATTGTTTATAAACATCGCGGCCGGAAGAAACGTGTAGCAATGTCACAATCTGTAAGACGGACCTTATCGATACCACGAACTTGTAGATAAAATTAGGGGCTGGTAAGACAGACCGAGTCTGTTTGTCGCTCTGCGTTCGAGTCGAGAGAGTGAAAGAATAACAATGTTCACAGCAAAATATCGTTCGATCATACAAAGTCCCAAGGCGATAAATTTTATGAGGAAATAAATACCAAGTTGACTAACATTCGTATAGATTGTTGAAGGCAAAAGCGATGAAATCGATATCAGCAGTCAAACCGTTACGAATACTTCGCGATTACATTAACAATAATAATTCTAAAAATAAGTCTTTTCTCAAGAACGCGACGCTTAGAAAATAAAATATTAGCTGCTGTCTCTAGTCGTGAACGCAACATTTAATATTTACATTATGCTGAGATAAAAGATATTTAGTATTTGTGATTAATTGCATAGTGAAATAACAATAGTTAAATATGTAATACATACATAAACATAATATATGCATTTCAAAAAGAATGCATTTTTGTAGTAAGCGCTACTGTAGTGCTAATAATAATAACTTTATGTATATAAATATCTTAAAGCTGTTTAACTTTGACAACTTCGAAGCTTCGAAAAATTTATTCGTATAAATGATAAATTTATTCAAGGATTGATAAAAACATTGTAAATAAAACGAATTAATTATTAATATATATATTCAAAAATATTTAATTATTTCTAAATTACGATTCTGAAATACTATAGCATGAAATGTTACATATTTAATGTAGAATAGTTTTTTAAATAAAGAGTCAAGCGCGCGCGCGCGATTCTTACTAAATAAATATCTTTTATTATAACTTCATTTATTTCGAGAACATTAAAAGTCGCCTAATAATGTAATGTTACAGAGAAATTTTAATCTTTTTGACAGTATAAAATATAGTTATAAAAATATGTTTTGTTGTTTTATTTTTATATCTCATATTATTATAATTAAAATTAAATTATAGCTCATATTTCTTGAACTAATTTCTTTCTGTCATTTTCTCTTAAGACGATCTAAGTACAACCAAGATAATCTCAAGACGGTCTGTACTACTTGGGAATTAATTGTGCTATAGATTACAGTCTTTATAAGCGCCAAATATATATTTTAGTTCTTCTGGAAAAAAAATAAGAGCAATATATATATATATATATATATTAGGATCTTTTAAATAAATTTTTTTTTTAAATAAAGCCTTTTTTTCAAATAAAATATCAAGTGGTTCTTATTGAATAAATATGAAGTATATTCGTTGTTTTGAAATTATCAAATAACGTGTGCTGATATTTGTTCTCAATATGCTGTTGTTGTCTTAAAAGTATATATTCCAGCAAAAAATAATAACTTTTCCAAGTCATATATTCCAGAACTACAAAATACTATAACTAAAAATCTTAGAAATGCAAAAAAGAGATAGAAAAAGGTAAAAGGGAGGGACGAAAGGGAAAAGAAAGAGAGAGAGGGAGGAAAAGCGATAACAATAAAAAAAGAATCATTATTGAATTTTTACAAAAGAATCGATACGTCAGATTCTACAATATTTAAATGTATAGTAGTCACATGATGAACAAACGAATATTGTGATAGGACATTTTATGCAAGTCCAATGCCTACGGAGCATGATTTAAAGTTATTTTTCTTGCGAGAAGCCATGCATGCCGTTAATTTCGTTCTTTAGCGAGAAATTTGACTCTCAGCGTGCTCCGTTGCCAGCTTAACATTTAGTTTTTCCATACAGATTCAGTGTTATTTTCTAAGCGTGTTGCTAGGATCCCAATACGGTTCGTCCAATCAGTGTAATTATATGATTAACTTCAGCTGACATTCGATCTATCTAATTGGACGAATCATGCTGGAATCCTAGCCACATGTTTGGAAAATAACAATAACTGAAACTATCTAGAAAAATTAACCATCGAGCTCGCATCAGAGCATGCTGAGAATAAAAATTTTTGCTATAGAACGAACTTAGCGATATGCATGATTCCTCGCAAGAAAAACAACTTCAAATCACGCTCCGTGGGCTTAATTCTGAGTATCGTATTACAAAATATGTGCTCTCTCATTCAAGAAATATATATATTATATAGGGCTAAAATTTATAACATAGTTGATATAATAGTTTGTAAAATAAAAGAAAAGAATAACAGAATATAAGAAATTTATATAAATGAAATTGTTAAGCAAGCGGAAGAAAAATAAAATATGTGTAAAAATCTTTATTTTTTATAAAATATAAATTTTATAAAAAATAAACATTTTTAGATATATTTTTTTATTTAGTGATATAATTGCAACATTAGAAATTTTATTCAGACTTTTTCTCATATAATTTTATAAATTTGTACTTATTGCGATACTATTATTACTATATGAAATAAATAATTATATAATTCTTCAAAAATTGAAGTAATCGAAGTTTCAAAAGTTCAAATCTTCGAAAATTTTTATATCGAAGCTTTAGATTTTCGAAACTTCTAAGCAAATCACCAGTCCTAATATATATTGCTATTACTTTTTCTAGAACAACAAAAAGATATGATTAGTATCCATAACGGCTGTAGTACAATTAATAATCTGTAGTACAATTAATAATTTTTCAGATAGTATAGAACATCCTGAAATTATATCCTTGTATTCTAGTCATCCTATTCCCCAGGACATCTTGAAGACATAATTCTGGAACATTTTGTGTTAACTTTCTTTTCTCTCATTGTAAAAGGTCGTATTACTAAATTTACCTCAGATAAGATTCTAATTTTTATTATAAATAAACTAAGCGTTTGGAATATTTTTTCTTTCCTTCAATTATACTAGTCAAAACATTTTGTATTATAATTTTTCTTCTTCTTCAATTTTGATTTTTTATGTTGGTGTGTATCTATTGAGACAGAAAATGATAGAAAAGAAATTATTTAATTCATGAAATATGAACTATGTTTTAACTTTAATTAAGAGTATAAAATGAAAAACTAAAATAACAAAACATATTTTTGCTATAACTTTTCATTTTTATGTTTCATACTATCAAAAAGGCTAAAATCCCTCTGTAACGTTATATTATTAGGTGGCCTTTAATGTTCTTAAAATAAATAAAGTTATAAGGTAAAATTAGAATTCAAAATATCCATTCTTCTACACATTAAAACACATCATAAATGTCATTCATAAATTCTTAAAGCTGCCATACGCTCCAGCTTAAAGTAAAGAAATAGCTTTTAAAAAAATGATTTTAAAGGAACTCTCCTTTGTTTGTCGTTTAATATATTATGGAGATTAGAGCTAAGCTTTGTTTATAATTGTTATATTTGTGATGAACAGCACAAAATTAACTAGAGTAATAGTAATAGTGTTATATAATAATCGAATCGAGTACATGTCGTATCATCGAGTACACTGTTTTCCGTAACAAGAGCGGTCGAAATGTCGTTGCGTGCGACGATGTAGAAATCACGAGAACAAACGCGCTCTTTTATTCTCAGTTTCCTCCCGTTTCCGGCGAGACAATTCCATCGTCGCAAGGAACGCGGATACATATTGCGACCGTTCAGGAAATGGAAAGGTGTTAATCGTCGTACGTCTGGAACGTCGTGGTTCGAATGAATAATTGTTGCATGTTAAACGATTGCAATTGGTTGGTCTCCTCGACCACGTAAGATACAGGAAGGCACTAATGATATTCAACACGGTCGTGAATGAGTCCGTTTGAAAAGTTGAGATCACAAGGCCGTTTACAGCTCATGGTGCAAAAATATAAGATGCACTAACGTCGTCGACAAACGTTTATTCGAACTAATAGCGGACGTTAAAACGATATCGTACAATTGCAATGAGTTACTACTCAGACTTTGGGGGAAAAAGAAAGAAGGTGTAGGTGTAGCATAATTAAAAGAACAGAATAGATCACTTAAACTTATATTAATAATTATTATTTGAATTAATAGTTATTATTTTATCTTAAACGAAATATTCGAATTCGAGTTTTGATATGAATTTTTCACTTGAAAAGTGATTACGAATATACTGTCACATATATTATATTATTATACGTGTATATATATATATATATATATATATATATATATATATATATATATATATACAGGGTAATCGGAAACAATAGCATTCGATTAATATTCTCGTATTTTTGAGCGAATTCTAAAACTATTTTTACTCTTGCAAAATGTTATCCTTAGCTGAGGCTTAGTTGCTGAGGTATAAAGAGAAATAATTAGCCACTCACAGGCCAGATACATAAAGTAGGCAGGGGCGACACAATTCACTGTCAGACACAGACGTTGGGCAATACACATGTGACAATATTCATACATCTTAGTTTGTAAATTTTGAATGCTTGTGATTGTACACAATAGTAAATAAATTATTTTAACTTAGTTGAATATGATTATAACATAACATGTAAGGATGAAATAGTCGATTGCGTTCGCGCATGCGAACTTGACCTAAGCAATATAAACTTTACAAATACGAAAAACTTTAAAAATAAGCACGAGAAGAACGAAATATTAATCGTACAAAGCATAAGATATTCTTACATTATTTGAGAAAACCGACGAGATTGTATTTCTTTGTAGAAATTGTTTATCTTGAAAAAGACAGTTTTTAACACACATTCATTACTTGTGGGTTTGCCCTCAAAAACTACGGTATTAACAACGTTTTGTGAGTTAAACGCAAGCGAGCGATACATACATCGATGAGATACGCGAACCAGACCGATTAGAAAATTTTAAGAGAAGCTGCGAATCACGCTATTCATTGTAAGACGCGAATAAACGTCGTATCTTTAATCTCCGTTTTCGTGAATTTTAATTTAATTTAATTTATTTTTATTTTAATTATATAATTATAAATTTTTCATTTATGAAGTAATTCACAGTATAATTTTTTAATTAACATATAATTAATTAAAAAATAAGTATAATTATAAATATAATGTCACATATATTATATAATTATACATATGTATGTATATATAATTGTTTGCTCTACAAAAATGTAAATCTAACTCTAAATTTAAGTTTAAATATTTTACATGAGAGACGAGTTTCAAGTTATGATTATTATAATAAAGGTCTTATATATTTATACGTGTTACATCTTACCTCAAATATTTTACAAACCTGCCCGTAACAGTTAATATTTTTCTAACATGAGACATATTTTGCGTGGTAGAGATCTGGCAATAATTTAAAGCAAAAGTGAGGTATCAATGTACGCCCCATTATTAACCATCGCACCGCTATAAGAATTTCAATATACGCGCCGTCTGTTTATAGCCGAGGAGTGGCTCATTGAAACAGGCATCACGGGTACTCATAAACAATATCTTCCGAGGATGTACTTAGATTAGAGACGTACTTGGCACGCTATCGCACCTCTTGATCGATCGTGCGTAAGATCGTGACTGTTATTATATAATTGTGTTGATAATTATTTCGATACTAAATAATACATATATTGAAGTTTTACAAGATTTAACAAGTACTGCTGGAGTTTTCATTGTTAAATTTGATTGTTACTGTAATAAGTTTAGGTAGTTTGATTGTTACTGTAATAAGTTTAGGTAGTGTTTATAACTTTAGAATATTATTGTGCTTATCAATACCATGATATGATTAATTTTTCAAGCGGAAAATTTTGCAGTGAATCGCATGTGACTTTAATACACGGTAAAAAAAAGAACATTCTTGTTTCAAAAATACTTTTATTTTTTATATGTAAATCTTTAAATAAGATTAGCGTTAAACAAGTAAGTCATTTGTATCAATACATTCGTATGATTCAACAAAAAAATAAATTCTTGTTATTCAGAAATATATAATTTCCATGAATGAAAAGTACAACATATTGGATTGAAGATATGATAAAAATTTTTTTTAAATGTCAGAAGAAGATATCGTTATTATCAAAATAATTATATTACATTTTTTATGGGACTAACTTATAATATTCAAATAAAATTATAACATTGTTAAAATTCAAGAGTTTAAAATTCTTCTAACAAAATTATATATTGTTGCTTATATATGAAATAATGATTATTAAGTGAAATAAGTTAGTTTTAAGTGAATACTAATTTTTTTCTGTGTACGAACGAGTCTGCGCTTCATCACAGTACAAAAACTCTTGCGGAATCCGTGGACGTTTAGTGAATCACGATTTTGCTAAAATTAGAGCTGCGAAGGCCCACACTCGAGCGCTGAATGTCGGAGAAGAGCTTGATGGGGCGAAGCGAGATCGTTTAAAGGAGATGAATTTTACCGAAAGAAGAACAGAAGAATAAAAAGACCAATACATTGTAATTTGATCACGAGTTATGCAGGGAAGGGGGATGGGTTAGTTCTCATATAATATTAGATATATCCTGTATACATATTTATATTCCACAATGTGTATACATATTTATATTCCACAATGTGTAAATAACATCCTGTATACTACATTGCATATATATTTTTATATATTTTACATACATAAATTGGATATATATTACGGTACATAGTATTTATGTTCAATTGATGTACATAGTGCATGTGTGTACATATAAAATGTATATACATGATATGTATATACACATGTATACACATTATGTACAATATACGTACTTACATGGATATACCACATGGTATGCATAATATGTACATACAATATATATGGTAGATAAGCTGCAGTGACACCGTCTGACGTTGCATACTTATATATTAAATCAAACTGGACAAAAAAGTCCTTTACCATTTTATAAATTACCATATAGATTTTTAGATATTAATTAAAGAAAATTTATGCATTATGGTATACAATCAAATATATAACAATTTTCTTTAATATTTAAAAATCTATGTGGTCATTTGCAAAATGGTAGAGGACTTTTTTGTTCAGTTTGACTTAATATATAAGTATACAACGGTCCCACTGCAACTCATCTACTATATCGCGCATAATCATTCACCAATCTTTTTTAATTAATATCTCGACTATTATTGCGAATATCGCAAAACGGCACAGGACTTTCTTGCTCACCTCAATCTATTCTATATTCTCACCAAGGATTATCATGGAGATTCGGGATACCCTATATAAGATGAATCCTATATAAGATAAAAGTTCACCTCAGATATTTCCGCTATTTAAAACAATAGTTCCTACAGGAACTTGTTAGTTTCGAAGAAGATGTAATGTAATGACAATTATTTTCTTGTAAGTATATCTTAAATTTGTTTAATGGAATCATATAGTTTTTCTAGTATAAATAAATTTCTTCACACATCCTGCGTATAAAAGTACTGAGATAAAATAATTTAAAATATGGGATACTTTCCTGAGATATTTTTTATTTTATTTTGATACTTTTCAGTATACAAGATATGAAATATTTCTTAAACTATTCTTTTCTCGATAACTTAATCTAAATAAAATTGTAGGTAAAATATTAAGAGAGATCGACCGATAATACGAATTTTTAATATTGATTTTAATTTTTGAATTTAATTATATTATATTAATTTTGGATATTGGTATCGATGTATCTGCTGCAAAATGCAATGAAATTTTGCTTAATGTTTCTTTATGTTGTTTTACAACACAATCGATTTCACTTGACGTATAAAAATATTAAGATTAGATTAGGTTATTGAAAAGTGAATAGTTTATGAAATATTTCATATATCTTGTATTGAAAAATATAATTAATTAAGTACAAGTTAATATTTTTAAAAATATAGAAACTTATTTCATATCGAAAATATCTTCAAAAGAGAGAGATGGAAAGAAAAGTTAATAGAATTTATGGCGCAATTACAATTGCACGATTAACGCAAACCGAGAAGGCCTTGCTGGTAATTAACTTAAACGAGTACCCGCTTGGCCTTTTAATCCAATTGAAATTAATGCCTTCATCCCAGACGTGCCCGCATTTCAGCGAGATGCATCGACGCCATGGGAAAAAAGAGTTGGGCAAAAATTCCGGACGCTATTTTCAGCCTGAAACTACGCGGTGTTAAGGGAAGAACTCCATGTAAATGAGCCGAAAAATAGGCAATTTTTAGAAATTAAAAACAAAAAGACTATTCGATGAAACTTTTAGTATATTTAAATGCACACTCAAAGAACTAGAAAATATTTGGTTTGAGCAATAGTAATGGATATTTTGATAGTTAATGGAGGCCGATCTTGGAGGCCTCGTTTTTGACGAGGTGAACTTGCGTACACTCTAGCGGTCTCAATTTTAATTCTGCAACAAAAATCCTAAAATATTTGTTTTTTTTTAAATAAAAACCACGTAGAATGAACCTAAACTTGTTAAAAAAGTGGAAATTTAGTGAAAATGAACAACTTCAAAAGAAAAGGTTCTAATTTTATGGAAAATTTTCATCTTAATTGTTTGAGGAATGTTGTTTAAATAAATTAATAACATTTAGGTTCATTCTATTACAAAATTAATGTACATGCACGCATAAGCGCAACGCAATTGGTTGAACAGTTTTTGAGCTATGATGTATGCAAGTACATGCGAAAAAGCAGTTCTGAGAAAAACGCGTTTAAAGTTAACGAAGCAAATAAATAACAGTTTTTGGAAACTTACGGCTCTTTTCGACTATTCTGCAATTCCAGCTCCATACAATAGGCCCTCCGTTTCCTCGAAAAATTGATTTTCTGCAATTTTTTCTGTTTATAAGCTATTCGAGCCTCCTTTGTGCTGCTACGAGTTGGCTACGTTTGGCGCTCCTGTCTGCTCAATAAATCGCTTGCTGTTCAATAAATCAGCGTAAATTTTGCATTGCTGGCCAATTTTAAGTTCCATCATCTTTAGCATTGCAGAATAGCCCTCGTTAAATATACTAACAAATATAAGCAGCTACTTCTATTATTTTAGTGCCAGCATGTGAGTGTTTGGGAGCTAGTCGCCAGATCATTGCATTTAAACTCTCATTAGCATTCTGTGTATGCCCCTTCCCAAGCACCTCTCAGCCACTGAGAAACGTTAAAGTCTATTGTGCAAAAGAGATTAAGTCGAAAAAAGTGCGGGGTACGGCCAAGACGTGCCGGGCAATTCTTATATTTGCACGCAGCGCAGATATAAATGTCCGTAGTGCCATTAATACTTTAAAATGGGTTCTAAAACTTTAGGATTATATTCTCCATATAACAAGGACTCGATTTAAATAAAAAAATCGATTTTTCCGACTAGTTACATGGAGTTCTCTCCTTAACACTTTAAGGGGTGATTTGCATGCGCCAAAATTCTTAATGGCAAAGTAATACGAGGTGTTTATCTTTTCGGGATAGTCGAATGGATAAATATTTTTGCACCATGTAAATTGTATCTTTTTTTAATTTAAAATATAGCAATGATATGGGCGTCAAATTAAAATTTCGATGTGTTTTTATTTCGGTGAAATTTATCGGTGAAATTTGGATAACAGTTGGAATAGTTATTTAAAAAAAATTAGTTACTTATTGAAAAAGGTAACTTGTTACTTCCTAAATTTCCTAGATTCTTAGAGTAAAATTTCACATAAAAAATAGAATGGCGTTTGAATTACTCGATTATCAAGTGACTTTTCATTCATACACACGGAAAAAATGCTGTTGAGTTAGTAGAATTGGCTAAGAGTTTCGTGTTTGGAATAAATCTTGACTCAATATTACATAATATTACACAAAAAGTCATCTTGACTTAATATTATTTCATTTCTAACAGAAACTTCTTGTATACAGAGGGTCCCAGATTCTCCTCAGCAAGTTTTGTAAGAACGTAGAACATAAAAATGATGAAAAGATTGCAGTGAACATAAAACCATATCACGATGTTCGCAATAAATTTTGGAGTATGAATTAAAGGAAATTGATGAATGATCACACGATATGGTAGATGAGCTGTAATAACGCCGCCTGCCATTGTATACTTATACATTAAATCAAACTGAACAAAAAAGATTCCCTACCATTTTGCAAATAACTACATAGATTTTTAGATATTAATTAAAGAAGGTTTTTGTGCACAAACATGTAACAATTTTTTCCCATTAATAATTAAAAATCTACATGATTATTTACAAGATGATAAAGAGCTTCTTTGTTCAATTTGGCTTAATGCGCAGGTACACAATAGTACATATCGCCACTACAGCTCATCTACCATATCGCGCGTAATCATTCATCAATCTTTTTTAATTAATATTTCGACTATTATTGCAAATATTACAAAACGATATAGGACTTTTATGTTTACCTCAATCCGTTCTACGTTCTCATAAAAATTGCAAAGAAGAGTCTGGAACACCAGACTGCATATAGTCCCAAAAAGATTTTTATAAAACCAAAAAGAAAATATTCTAACACTCAAAAAAAAAAGAACTTCAGTTGCAAAAAGTGTTATTTCCTGTAATACGATATTCTAAGTAAAAACTTTTTGCCGACTTGAAAGTTCAGTTCTTAAAGAGAAAGTTTTAGATTCAACTTTAATGCCACAGATTCTAAGCAGGTTCTTACTGGTTTCTAAACAAAACTTTTACTTACAACTTCTTAGATCATATGTGGCCGTTTTCTCAATTTCATTAGTATAACTTAGATTAACAGATTTGAAAAGTATTAATGCGCGATAGAGCGCTGTGCTCGTAACGAGAGCAGATACGTACAAATTCGTGAGTCGCGCTGTTGCCAAACTTAATTTTTACTTTGGCAAGTTGATAAATGAATTAATGAACAATATTTTAATATATTTCTTTGTATTTATACAAGACTGTGTTGACGCAGTATGTAATAAGTTAATTTTTATTTAAATTTTATTTAATCATTTATATTAAATTTATTTATTACATATTAAACGCGCGTCTAGCTAGCAATATGTTTCAATACCGCACTAAACAGACATACACAACACGTACAAGAACAGCACGGACTCATGAAAATTCTAACGTTCGTCAGTCGAATGAAATCAATAAAGGATTAAAAGTTAATCATGCATAATAATATATGTTTTTGCATAATTTTTTATCGTAAATTAAATTTTTGTGAAATAATGAAAAAGTAGTTTTTATACAAAAAAAAAAAAATTCCATTCAAAAAAAGAACACTAGAGCTCAGAGAGACGAAAAAAAATTCTGCTGAAATTATTTTTTATTATATTTATGAGCAGTCCGGAATGATTTTAATACTGATGAATTATTTCAGCTTCTATAAAAAAAGTAGTTAATGCATCTTAACATATCTAGTTTTAGTTAGAAATTAACTAATTTAAAATTAACTAATTTAAATTAGAAGTCATTAATTTTTTATTTTTTAACTTAATTTTTAATTGATTCACTAATTATTATTCAATTCTGTCAACGACATTATTTTTTTATTGCAGTGACGTAATTACATTTTTTAGGTAAGAATAACGAATGCATAGTCGTTACTTTCATTGTTACTTTATACATATAGAATATATGTATATGGAATGGGCAAAAGCGAGTTCTAAAAACAATGGTTCGTAACTTGATATAAAAGTGACGAAAGGAACGACCCATACAGCATAAATGTCTAAAAAATGATTTTTAGATATCATCTTAGTTCTTTTAGATAGAATCTTTTAGATTCATCTTAATGCTTTGTGAAAGATATCTTACTTTTAAATTTAGGACGTCTCTGAGATGTATTTGAGATATGTACATTATTCTGGTTGTTACCTCTTGAATAACAATAACAGTAATGAACTACTTTCTTCAATAGATAAAACGAATAACGGTAACGTAGAATTGGGTATTTACCTGTTGTTTCGAATGCTCAAAAGGGGGGTGTTGGAGCGAGCGCCTGTCAATTGATCGAAGAAATGCCGCTGCGCGTGTCCGCGACCTTAATGCCATTGACGGCGGCGCAACGTTCGTTGCGCTTCAGCCTAAGGGCTATCGCACACAAATTGACATAACTGCATATGCATAGCATAAGATCGTATGGACCAATGAGCATCGAATATTAAGCATCGAACACCAATATGGCGACTTAATACTCGATGCTCATTGATACATACGGTCTTATGCTATGCATATGCAGTTATGTCAATTTGTGTGCGATAGCCCTAAGACGAGTCGGTGGCGCGCATCCTGTGTTGTAGATGACGAGCCTAACCCAGCGCCTCCGTGTTAGGCTGATCTCGCTGAGTTAAGGGCCTCGGCCCTTGACTGTCGCGCTAGGCACGCTGTAGGGAGGTCGTAACGGCATTCCCGATTAACATCCGACCGGGCGTACGCGTCGCGACAAAAGAGACGAGCGAGTCCGCCTTATGTGTATCGCAAGCGCGATCGAGCATACGTCCCTCGTGGACGTAGTAGACGAGCAAAGCGTGCGTCGCAAGCACCACCGAGACTAAGGGCGGTTATTCATAGTCAAATCTTATTTCAAGACCGTCTTAAGTAATGTCTTAAGATGCGAATACGGCTCTGTGGTTGATTCATGACATCTTAAGACAGTACTTAAGGTGATCTTAAATATAAGATCGGACTGTGAATACCGGCCTATGTCCTGTGCGGACTTAGAAGCGAGTGTGGCTCATGTGAAAAGTCGCAAGCGCGACAGAGACTGAGTCCCGCAGAACGGTGCACGATATCTGCAATGCTCGAGATATCGCGGACGAAAGCTGCCAGTGGAGGACGCAGCGTAATCCGGACTGATTTCGCGAATCCTTCTCTCAGCCAATCAGTAATATCAAGGAGATAGCGAACTGTAGAATTATCAAAACACCTCTTTAGGAGGCAAGCTAACGTGTCAAGGAAGACACTCTAAAGGCTGTGACCCAACGCGCATTCAAAAGGTCTCGAGCTAGGGATGCCGATTTTAAATCGATTTAATCGAAGATCGATTAGTTGGAGTCTAAAAGATCGATTTTAAATCGATTTTCTGAAAATAAACCGATTCAAGGATCGATCTGTAAATCCTGAACATCGTCAACAATTTTTTTCAGTTTTGACTAGTAATCGACATTTAAAAAAAAATTTTTTTTCGTTTTAACACTTTGAAGTTAATCAGTGGCTGCTCAATGCACATTAGTGCACACCAGCTGAACTGGTGCAATGAGTTAGAATGAAATAAGCATGGTAGAAGTAACAAGGTGTGCTATTGTGCAGAATTTTGTTATTGGCCAATGAGAGAGCGTGACTGGACTCAGCCATCTTGGCAATACAAACGCACAGAAACATACCGATAAACGCTATATACTATCGCGTTGTGTGTGTGAGTGCAAGACGGCTGCTGCGCGGTTACAGCGCCAAATATGTCCGAGAAACGAACACACCTTGTTACTTCTACAATGGAAATAAGTATATTTTTTCTCATTAACTTATTGTACCAGTTCAATAGTGTAGATAAAAAGAACAGGACTTAAGGCCATCGCACATGCAATGACATAGCTGCATAACATAAATTGGAATATGGAGTAAATAAATAAATTAATTAATATATATTTATGATAGTAAAAGTGACTTTTTATTTAATAATACTACCAATTTGTCAAATTTTTTAAATTCATATTAAACTTTATATCAATTACATGAGATCTACTCAGTGCTGTGAGTTCGCAATATTTTCTAGATGACAGAAGCCCTTCTGCGCATGCGTGAAATGACGTAGCAGCTCGACGTAAGCAGTTTCCAATGACGGCGTTAGGCACGAATAAAGATTCTTAGGGAACATGCACAAATACTTGGCCGTCTATCTGTGTTGTTTGCCCGCGAGTGGTTAGGTTAGATAGGTAGCAAATAATATAATAATAAATTAGTATATTTAATATAGTTATAATAATTAGTATAGCTATGTAAAATATGATATTATAATATATATATATATATATAATATATATTAATAAATAAAATGATAATAGTACATATTATAAATATAATAGTATATATTAATAAATAATAATTTATAAATGTAATAAAAAAGTGCAATTTTAATATTAAGTGATATTGTGATAAAGAAAAGTGCAATTTTAATAATAAGTGATATTGTGATAAAGAAAAGTGCAATTATAATATTAAGTTAATTAAAGAAAAAAGTGCCGTATTGAAGAAAGAAATGGACCAACATTAGCCTTCGTCATCAAGTGGCATCGAGGCAAAGAAGAGGAAATGTGCGAAAAGAAAATTTCAATATGCATGGTTAAATATGAATATTTTCAAAGATTGGTCGGCTGCAGAAATTACAAAATAAAAAATATATTTATTTTTACTTATGTACAGCATTCTGTTTCTTCCCACAAACTTTCTTTTCTTCCTACAATCCCTTCATATTTTCTTTTAGGTGAAGGATCTTACGATACCTTAAAATAGATATGGCACTGAGGTTACCACAGAGTTTGCTCAATGCGCGTGCGCGAAAATATATCGCGAACTCCCAGCACTGGATCTACTTTAGAATGTAGAAATTTGATAGATAGTAAACTTTAACAAATGGTTCACTGTGTATATTTACCGATTCAAACCGATTTTCTGAAATAGATTCTTTACAAATTGACTTTTTAAAGATCGATTCTTTTCTCAGCAATTCGAATCGAACTTCAAATCGATTTACCTTTTTTCTAAATCAGTGCTCCTATCTTGAGCCGTCGCTCGCGCTGGCTTATATAACCACTTGGCTGAGATTTAACTGCGAGCGACGGCCCGACGAAGCCGTCGCCACGTCGCGGCGATGGCGCGAAGCAGTGCCGAAGGCAGGCGCCCACGAGTGACGCAAGTGCCCCCGGCTATCTACCGCGTTCGATCTGGAATATCCGTTAATTATGACAATTTATGTTTATGTATAGACAGAAAACGTAAACTATTTGTGAAATGTCATCTGTGTAGACAATAAGTAATCTATGAATGTCTTTTGAAAGACATATAGCTTGTTCAAAACTTTTCTTTACACTTGATTCATTTACTTTGAAATTATCTTTAAAGTAAATATAATATGTTGTTGCGTCACGAAGAATTAATAATGGATTCAATGAACTTAATTTTTCGCTCGTAAGAGAAATAAATATTATTTATTGCGTAGAATATAATCGTGATTAAATAACACTGCGTTTAAAAGCTCACAAATAAATTAACATTTCAAAATTATTAGGATTTATGTATCATTGATCATATAATTGTTTTAGTTATTAATTAAGGAAGATTAGTGCGCGATAATGCATCAATGTCTTTTGATCAATAACTAAAAACTTATATGGTTATTTGCAAAATAGGATAGAAGACGTTTTTGTTCAGTTCAATCTAACCTACAAACGACGGCAGGCGTCGCTTGCCACAACTTATCTATCTCGTATGACGTGTGATTATTTACGAATTATCTTTAATTAATAACTCAAAATTTCATATGGTTTTTTGAAAAATGGTAGAAGAATTTTTGGTTTAGTTTAATCTAATCCACTCCTATAAGCGGTGGTACCACTTTGTTCTGATACACTCCGTGTAATTATAAAAAATATTAATTAAGAGAATAAATTATATTTTTACCTAAGTTTTAAAAACACTCTTAATATAAATTTATAAACGTTATTTGTTAAATAAACTGGAGTCCGCAGAATTTTTTGATTTTATGATCATTTTTTAATTTAGAATCAAGAGACGCGGTAGCGTTTCGCGCCAAATGAACGCACGAAGCGAGGAACGGCGTGAAACTGGCCGCGTATAACTTACGCCGATCAACTAGTTCAGCGCATGATGTAATAATGTAAGGTGAAGCATTCTCGAAGATGCGCAGTGGTTGACCAATCAAAGATTGCCCCCAATTGTCCAGGTTAGGTTAGGTTTAATGTAAGTATGATTAGGTTGTTTTCATATGCTAGAAATGTATTTTGGAAGAAAAATTTCATTGGCTGTTACGTCTTCGGTCGCCATTATGCACAATGCTACATCTTATATTATTACATCATGGTTCAGCGCAGGCTGAAGATTTCTCATTCGGCTATAGCGGCTAATAAAACGAATTTCTGGATAGGCTCTATCGATTCTTGGGATCAATTTGCTTCATAAATCTATCTTTATATTTGTCTACATAGTTCATGAGAGAAGATATTTTAGTGAAAAATCCGAAATGGCAAAATTTTACGATTAAGAAACGTTCTACAAATGTCTATCTCAGCCTTTCTCCGTCAGAGACGCCACTCAGCGGCTCAGTTAGCGAGGCATTACTTTGTCAATTATGCCACGTTTGCAAGTTTGCTCCGAAAATTTGGCCAATAGAATCATTGGATAATTTTCGGCTATAACAAGAAGAAGAAGTCAGCGAGGCATGGATCACGTGGTTAGATCGTGTACACGCTTGGTGTGAAGAGATGCGGTAGTATCTCACGCAAAACAAAACAAGAGTCGCACAAGTGAGAGGGAAAATGTCATCCTCTTCTTCTCGCTCTCACTCGTTGACGCGACCGTTTTTCAAAATAGCGAGTAAAAGAGAGACGAAGAGAATGATATTCTCGCCCTTACTCGGCGTTTCAAAGCAACTGAGCGCTCGCATCGCACGTATAGCCGAGCGTCTATAGAAGAAATACGGTAATATCTCTTGTTAAATTGATACACAACTCTCGTAAAATTATAATTATTTATGAAATTTATGTCAAATTTGTGTGTGTTTAATAGATATTCAATCATTTATGAAAAAGATGTGATATATGAACAAACCTTTTTAAAAAAAGAGGTAAAAAAAGACGCGCTTGCACAGGGAGAACGATTTGCTTGAATCAAATAAACGCTTCTTTGGAATAGTCCAAACGAATTTTTCGATTGATCGAACAAAATTTTGTTTGAAGCAACAAAAATATTTATTTGAGGCTTAGTTCCAAAGAAATATTTTTGTTGTGTCAACCAAATAATTTGTTCGGACTATTCCAAAGAAATATTTATTTGATTCAATAAATCGTTCTCTCTGTGTGCCTGCACGAGTGGAATTATACAAAAATTAATGTTTCTATAAAAATACTTTATTTGTAAAATAACACATTTAAAAATGTTAATAAGAAATGTTGTTTAAACTTCTATTTTTTACAAAAAATGTGATATCAGGTAGTTAATCCAAGTGAAAATAATTCACGTGTTTCCCTACATGAATAGAATTATATAAAAGCAAATATGTTTATATATGAAATATGTCACATACATATTTTCAGAAAAAACATAAATCCAAAGACGTTGAAACATAATATTATTCAAATTTTCTACAAGAGGGATGTTAAAAGATTAGATCAAAAATAAAATTAAGAGTCATACAAAAAACACGGCGTGCCTGTGTCGCAATAAGATGCATTGAATTTTACAAATTGATATACAAAATTATAATAATACTATTTGGAAAATATATTTAAATTATTTATATACCCGGGCACACCAAGTGCTCGGGTTTTATCATTGAATTACTCTCTTTTTGTATATTTTAATATAAAATTCTGTATGTATGTTATATTACATATATTATTATATAGTATTATATTATATAGTATTATATAGTATTATATAGTATTATATAGTATTATATAGTATTATTAATTTAGTACATATATATTACATATATGTACATAAGATCAAGTTAAACAAAAAAAGTCGATAAATTATTTTTTAAAAGGAATTCGTTACCACACACACAAGATATGTTGTAGATTTCAAGATTACGGATTGTTCCCGTAATCTTAAATAATTCAAGATTCCACGCGGGTTGTTTATGTGTTGCCTGCGAGAGGTATACACATTCTTTTCTCATGTAAACAATATGCACTGTGTAGAATATTGCGTTGTGTGTGTATCTATGGGAACGAGTTACTTTTTAAAAATAACTTCCCGATCCTGCCGACCACTTATCGGCGGTTTATATTTCTGAACGTTGAGGTTGAAAGCTTTATCGTCACGCTTTACGTAGAAAAGTTGAACACGGTCTCTTTTTTCTCTCTATTCACATATACCCATAGATCCATCGTTAAAGATATGTTGTCTCCGTGTGTTGGCTGACTTTCTTCAAGTGCGACTCTCAAATCGCACGAGTTCATCTAGGTCTGTCACGAGCGTCTTTATTGACACTCGATGCCTCTTGTGTTGTCATTTCTTTGTCAGAGACGGGTCCGCTTAAGGAAATCCCTTCTCGACCCCAAGACATCGCGGTCGCTAAGAACTCCGATACGGTATTCGTATAAACAGACGACACATCTTCTCTTCATTTCTCTTTGTCGCGTTATTCCTGAATTCAGCGTTTACCTCGTCGATGGGATGTCACCGCGCCAAGGTTTTCACTCGTATAGCTCTCCATTGACGAGTATTTTTCGCACATCCTCGCATTGTGAGGGCTGCGACTGGTACACGTGTGGCGATTCAATTCGCACGTTCCCGCATTGTCGTCGTTCTCTACCAAGCTACGGCCGTTCTCTCGTTGTCGCTTCTCCAGGATGCGACGATCGATCATGTCGGCGCAATGAGATCGAATTATTAATAGACGTTTGCATACGCGCGACTGAACGCGCTCGTAAATGCCGACTTTTACGGCCGGCTCTCCTAATTGCTGCGCGCAAGAGAGGGAGAACCTTCAGGACGGCGCGCGATTGTTTGTTGCGACGCGGGAGCGAGAGGCTGCAGTCTCTGACGGCCGTCGCAATACAGGAATTTTATGTTGTACATTTTTATGTTGTATTTAACGACAGTCCGATCATCGATTACAGTTGATTTTTTCACAGAATGTGCAGGAATGGTGAAGGAATTTTATGCACATCGACGAGAAACTGTAAAGTTTGATAAAATATTATTTCTTTCGCAGAAATAAGTAACATTAGGAATTTATAACTTACCATTAAAAATTATTATTATTCTTTTTTAGAAACGATTTGATACACAGATAGAAAGAACGATTTGGTTAAATCAAATAAACGCTTCTTTGAAATAGTCCAAACAAATTTTTCGATTGATCGAACAAAATTTTGTTTGAAGCAACAAAAATGTTTATTTGCGGTTTAGTTCCAAAGAAATATTTTTGTTGTGTCAACCAAATAATTTGTTTGGACTATTCCAAAGAAACATTTATTTGATTCAACAAATCGTTCTCTCTGTGCACAGAGAAATACATACAATAAAGTAAATATTATTTGTTTCAAATATTTTATTAGTTTACATATTCCGCAAATCTATAAGCTCACACACACACACACACACACACACACACACACACACACACACACACATATCATAAGCATCAAATTAATTTAAAATATATTTTGAACTCCCTTTCTCCCCCCTTAATAAGTTTACTATTTCAATCAAAGTTCGAAAGCATATTTTCAAAAAGCATTTCAATCAAAATTAAATTAAAACAAAAATTCGGTTTGCTTACTATATAAGCCGACTTTTTCTTCGATAAAGTTTTATAATATTCCTTATAAAAAGAACAAATTTGAATTAATTCTCCTTTCAAGTACATAATAAATGATAATAGGCTTTTCTAAAATTAGTGATGAGTATATTTTAAGATTATTGTAAACAAATTTTTCTTATTCTTAATAATTCTTAATTTTCATATTCTTTGTTGAAAATAGTCTTTACTTAAAAAGAGAAAAGTAAAGTTCTTTCTTAGAAATTTCAGTAGAATGATACTTTCAGTAGAATGATACTTTTTTATGTGTAATAGAATTATGTTTGATTTTCGTTAATAACGGTAATAGTAATACAATTAAACTTTTTGGATATTAGTAACAAATATAATCATTATTTTGCACATATGTACATATATATGCACATAGGATGAGGACAGCGGTGAATTGTAAAAACAGGTCTTCAAAATCTGGTGAAAGAAAGTAATGGAAATTGTGACGGCTCGTTACTGTTTAAGTATACTGAGGGAAAAATTATCTTAAAATCAACAAATATTTCTTTGATGGATGCCATGGGTGTCATTAAAATATTTATTTAATTAAATCTAAATTCTCTTTATTTAAACCAAATATTGTTTATTTAAATCAGGTAAATAATATTTGATTTAAATAAAGAGAATTTAGATTTAAATAAATATGTTAATGACATCCATCAAAGAAATATTTGTCGATTTTAAGATAATTTTTTCCTCAGCGTAACAGGATAAAGGAGTTATTTTTTTTAATGAGTAATGGATTACAGTGTATAAGTATAATTAAATTGAAAAAAAATATTTAATATATAATAAATAAATAAAATGTATTTATTCTGTTTAAATATTAAATAATTATTAATAGTGAAGGAAAAGAATATATTTACTTAAACTAATATACATGTTTTTACACTAAAGAAAATTCTTTTCAGCTTAGAAAATATACATTTTCTTGTATGCAATTGCGTTTCATAAAAGCAATTGTTTATTTTCCTTTGAAATAAAAGATATTTTTATTTAAGTAAATATGATATTAGTAGTCATCAAATAAATATTTTTTATTTTTTAAATATTTTTTTCTTTCAGTGTATACTTGTAAAAAATAACTTTCCCTACTCTAGAAATAACTAAAATTTTTCATGCAGGCAGATAAGTGTCGGATATTAAAACACGGCCAATGGTGAATGGAAATTTTGCATAACAGAAGTCGCTTTCGAATTCCTCCTGGTACAGGATTCTATTGTTCACAAAACATCATGTACGTGATTATTGACGAGAGAAACGTGTGTGGCGCGTATGCGAAAGAGAGAGAGTTGACTCCAATTTTTTTTTTTAAATCGATCAACAAGCAGGTCATTATCTGCTCAAGGTCTCGTCTCTTGCAGGTTCAATCTTTATCATTTCGATCCGCCGTTTTTTCGCGCACATTTCGTTCATTCTTTTCTTGATTCCTTGTGTCGTTTGCACGTGAAGGCATTTCAATCGTATTTACCGTCGGAACTACTAGAGCTTGACCAGAGCGAAAAATGACAAAAGGTCGAGTCAAAGATTTGGAGCATGCGCGATATGTTGATCAGAGACTTAAAATATATATATAAGCATAGTTTAATATATTTTTTATTGCTGTTGGTATGCCTGTGGTCTAAACAAGAGAGGACAGTATGAAGAGAAATTGAAGCAAAGATTAGAGTGAGCGCTTGTAGAAATGACGATTTTCAGCTTTACATTTGTTCGACAAGTAATAGCTATATGCGGGCGAGTAGAAGGGGACAACTTCGACATCTGCTCGATTGAGTCAATCGGCGAACCCCAATGATTACACTTGTAGTTGTAGTAAGCGGGTGATATTACAACTAAACCGTAATTGGCCTTTTCCTTCGGTTATTAATTTATACACATTTCGTACTCAGACATTTCCACTTTAGAAAATAATAGTTCAATATCACCATAAAGTCATAAATACCGAAAAAAATAATCATATATGAAATTTGGCGTGATATCGTCATATACTATATAGTCATATATATAATCTTATATAGTCATCTAAGAACATGCTATTGTACAAATATAATTCAAGTATTTATGTTTGTGGCAGTCTATAATGTCGACGTTTGATTGAAAGGGAGGGAGAAATATTTTTTCTTTTTCCATTCAAAAATATTTTTTACTGCATGGATATATATAACTATACACAGACTGTCTGACGCAAAGTACCCTACACCTCATTTATATATAAATAAAGTTAAACTGAACACAAAATTCCTCTACCATTTTACAAACAAACATGTCAAATTTTGAGTTTTTAATTGAAGAAAATTATTGGCAAATGATGTGCACGATACGGCAGCTGTAATAACAACGCCTACACTCATATACTTAAAGATTAAATAAAACTGAACAAAAATGTATTATGTCATTTTGCAAAAAAATACGTAAAGGTAAATGTATCAATTGCCGGACATGTTCCAATATCCGAACATATCATTATTAATGGAAACTTATCATTATTAACCTCACACAAATATTTTTTCTAGTACATTATTAATATTAATTTAATTGAAATCTGTCAATATTCAAAATTATTTACATGGTGAAATATTGAAGTGTTATAAAAATTAATGTCCAAAAAACAAGAAAATTATAATATAATTACATAATGCAGGACATCCTTTGACGATGTTCTTAACGTTTTCTTAAAAAGTTTTTTATTTGTTAAGACATTTCTTGTTTACCTTGTACTTTTTTCTTATAAACATTATATTATTCAACCCGACAATAGTAAAGAATAATTATAAGAATGCGTTTAGTTAATAAAAAATTATTAGTAAATCTTGTGAATTTCGCTACTCATTCAGTAATTTCGTGATTGCCTAGTAATCGGTCACATGTTCAAATACCGGTGCAACTTCCTTTAATTACACATGTACTTACGAGTACCAATAAACGAACTGAAGAAAAAATGCTATTAAGATTAATTTCGTAAGTACTTTTATAAATAAGCTTACTTAATAGTATTGTCATTAGTTTAAAAAATAAGTAAATATTCTAGTGCTTTGAAAATGTATGTTTAAATCATATAACCTCTATCATATAACCTTGTAATGTTATTTTCATTAATACTACATGAGTTATGGCTTTTCTTAGCATCATAAGGATGATAAGAAGAATCCAAGATATGTCCAAAAGACGTGAATGCTGCTTTGGAACATATGAAAAATGTGCTATGAGTATATGTTAAGAGAAGCAACGAGAAAATATAACATACTAAGCAACACTCTTTATTGTAAATTAAAGAACATCTACTGCATCGACTGTTTTAAAGGACCAATAACTATTTTAAGTAAAGAATTAAAAATAGTTGGATGGATAATGTACTGCTATAATAGAAATTTCCTAATTACTAAATACTAAGACTCAATTGCTTGAATTGCATTTATCATTAACTGAATCGAAGTAAAAAACGCCTTTCAAAATAACAAGCCTGACAAGTTTTGGTATAACAATTTCTTTAAACGTCATCCAGAATTATGTGTTAGAACGGCTTAGAATTTGGCACGTACTTGTGTTTCAGCTACAGAGAATGTTTTAAAGAATTTTCGGATATTATTCTAGCGTCCGAAAATTAAGCGTATTTTTGAGAATTTTTTGTGGACAAACAAAGAAATGAATAAAAAAATCCATTTGGAAGATTTTATTGTACATGTTTTAAAGTATTTATTCAAATTTTTATGTTAACATACATTAAAAAATAGCGATGCTAGAGCTTTGTCAACATGAGCAGAACGGGGCTCCGGTGCTTGCAACATAAATGTCGCAAATGTTGATCTCGAATAAAAAACTAAAATTTTCCGTCATTCACATGCCAATAGCTATAAAAGCACGTAGGGAATTTTTTATATATTACGCATTTTATAAACAATTTTCGACGAAATTTTAGGGTACAAAATGAAATTTTTCTTCAAATACGTGCCATTTCTATAAAAATAAATATTTAAAAAATCCTCTATATACGTACTTTTCTAGCTATTGGCACATAGATAACGGAAATTTTTTATTTTTTGTTCTAGATCAACATTTGCGACATTTATGCCGAACCCCGTTCCGAAAAACACGCTCATGTTGACAAGGCTCTAGCACCGCTATTTTGTAATATATGTTAACATAAAAATTTGAATATACACTTTAAAACATGTACAATAAAGCCTCCTAAACTAATTTTCAATTTATTTCTTTGTTTGTCACCAAAAATTCCCAAAAATACGCTTAATTTTCGGACGCTAGAGTGGTGTAACCCCTTAAGAAACTGATTTGGTGAAGTACATGTATATTTGCAAAAAAATCTTATCGATATTGATTCGTCCAGAGTATTCCATTGTAATGAGAGTGAAAAAAACAGATTTAATGAAAAAGTAAAAACAAAAAAATAAGAGGCAAAACAAATTAAACAAACATAAAAGAAAAAATATAAAAGGTAAAACAAATTATGAAAATTAACTAAACAGTTTGTAAGTGGAAAAGTATATAATTGTTACCTTATATCAGGATTGAGAAGTAACGCGTTACTTGTAACGACGTTACTATTTCGTTACCTTTTTTTGGTAACGATTTAGTAACGCCGTTACTTTTTTGTATCAGTAACGAAAAAGTAACGGTGTTACATTTTTTTTAGTAACGAGTAACGAAATTCATCGTTACTTGTATCGTTACTTTTTTACTATAGTGACTTCTGTACACAGAACGCGGCAACGCTTGCCACGCGACGAAAGTTTGTACACGATAAACAATTAATGCTGCTTTCCGTAAAGCCCATTCTACAATAAGCAATAAATCTTAAGTCATAGTAAAATTGACCAATCATAGTCGACTATTAGAAAAATAATCTACTGTAATTGGTCAATTTTATTGCAACTTAAAACTTATTGCTTATTGTAGAAAGCCTCTAAAGCGTGGCCTACAATGAGAACTTAAGCCATAAAATTTAAGCTTTAAGCTCTAAGCCGTAAGAAATTGACCAGTCACAGTCAATTATTTTTCTTATAATTGACTGTGATTGATCAACTTCTTACAGCTTAGGACTTAAAGCTTGAACTTTATGGCTTAAGTTCTCATTGTAGACCACGCTTAAGGGGCGCCGCACACGAATTGACATAACAGTAACGTACCGTAAGAACTGACCAATCACTTTAAGTATCGTCGAACCGTAAGGTCGCCATTTTTGTGAATACTCGATTGTAATTGGTCCATTTTTACGGTACGTCTTACGTTACTGTTATGTCAATTCGTATGCGGCGCCCTTAAAGCCCATTCTACATTACTCGCAATTGTAAAATCGCAAAGAAATTGACCAATCATAATTGATTATTCTTCAATCGCAAGAAGAACAATCGACTATGATTAGTCAATTTCTTTGCGACCTTGCGATTTGCGACTAATGTAGAATGGGCTTTATGTCGTTATGCAAGAATGTATGCTTTCTGCTTAAATATCTTACATTTTATCTTTATATATGTATAATTTATCTACTGTTTCTCTTACTATTCGTTTTATAAGCCGATTTTAACTTTTTTTTTTTACAAAAGTAACGGAAAGTAACGATTTTTTTACCGTTACTTTTCAAATAACGATAACGCGTTACTTTATAGAATCAGTAACGAATAACGGTAACGAATTACTTTTTACCGCAAGTAACGGTAACGGTAACGCGTTACTTTTTAGAATCAGTAACGAGTAACGGTAACGAATTACTTTTTACCGCAAGTAACGGTAACGGTAACGCGTTACTTTTAAAAAGTAACGTTCCCAACCCTGCCTTATATGAGACATAGAATTTATAAAAATGTTTAATAAAATAATTACTATATTACTATAGAACAGTCTTAAATAGTCAGTAAGAACAAAGCTTAAAAAAATTTAATTTAAAGCTCAATAAAAATTAATCAAAATATAAAGATTTTATTTGTAGAATAATCATGTTCGCATATTGAGTCAACAGAGTTTAGCAATCGGGACAATTGTCCGGGTATTGGTACATTACTATACTTTTTAATTACTGTAAATTTACTATACTTACTATGATTTTACTATAAATTTTGATTATTTTTGGAATAATTTAAAAAATTTTTTATATCTTTTATATCTTAATGATTCATTTTAGTATTTCATATTATATACAGTTTTCAATTAATTACATAGAATGTCCCAGACTCTCTTTCGCAAGTTTTGTAGGAACGTAGAACGGATTGAAATGAACATAAAAATCCCATACTGTTTTATGATATTCGTAATAATAGTCGAGATCAGTGGCGTGGCCAGAAAAAAGTTTCAGGGGGGCTGTACTTTTTATTTTTGACGAGCAAAAAAGGTCATTCGAAAAAATTTTTCTCACACTTAGCGTAATCCAGAAAATTAATTTCGAGGGTGGCTGCAGCCCCCTCAGCCCCTCCCCTGGCTACGCCACTGGTCGAGATATTACTTTATGAATATGAATATGTGTATTGTTGTGAGCTTGTATATTGGGTCAACCCAGGTAGAACAGATAATTAATATAATGTAAATCTCACGTCATTTTCACGAAAAAATGATATAAATTTGATTAATATTTGGTCAAAATAACGTTAGATTGACGCTTATTCTATTCTATTCTATCTGGGAAATTGAATAAAAAAGCTCTTTATTATTTTGTAAATAACCATGTAGATTTTTAATTATTAATGAAAGAAAATCGTTATATGATTGTGCATGATAATGCACAAATCTTCTTTAATTAATATGTAAAAATCTATGTGGTCATTTGCAAAATAAAGCATCTTTTTGTTCAGTTTGACCTAATGTATAAGTATTCAATTACGCCACTACAGCTTATCTACCATATCGCGCGTGATCATTCACTAATCTTCTTTAACTAATATCTCAAGATTTATTGCGTGAAAATGACGTGAGATTGACATTATTTTGATTATCCGTCTACTTGGGTTGATACAAGCACATAACAGCACACATTCACTAATATTCTTAAATTAATATCTCGACTATTATTGCGAATATCGCAAGACGTTAGGAGTTTTATCTCAATCCGTTCTATGTTGCCACAAAAATTGCGGAGGGAAGTCTGGGGCATCCTGTATATTTACATCATTAAATATTATATATCTTTATAAAAATAAGTAATCGTAGCATTGCGCTGTTAAATATTCGGCTATTTAGTGAATATTTACTTTATATATGATTAGGCCAATGCCATTCGATCTGCCTTACCTGACGCGCAGCCCTTTATTTTCTCGTAGTCCACATTATTGATCAACATTGTCGTCTGTTCGTTCACTTCATGAAAAGGTCGTAGACGTTGAAAACGCAGACACAGACATCTTCATCGATTCGCTCGCTCCGACTGACATATACATATATATATTCGGATATATATATCTTCCACTATATTAATTCACAGTGATCAGCAGCGCGCACCCATAATCCAGCCGGTCGACCTTTTTGACAATACGACGAGACACGTAACAACGGTCTCGGCGAGGTCTGTCGGACAAGAGATACGGACGCGCCACTCGAAACTACCTTCACAGATCAGCTGACGATCGACGAGTGAACTGGTCGAGAATAAGACGTTGGGCTTTTGTAGCTTCAAAACCATCGTCGGTACACACATCCGGTCTGCGAAATAATAAAACCACGTGATTCATCGTCCTGCTCTACGCGCTCATTCCCCCACTTCCACCGTGCGAAGAAAACTTACGTTTAAGCTAGAAAAACGCGAGGCAGCACCGAGCAATACTGTAGCAAAAATCTCTTGGGGGTTCTCTCGTTGTCCACAAACGGCACAGGAAGCGGAATGACGGGCGCGGCGAATGAACGGGAGGAAGAGGGGCAGGAAGACGGAGTGAGATAACAATGGAAGTGGAAGACCGAAGTGAACGGGATACGTTTCCGCGATATGGAAAATTGTCACGCGAATCTTTCCGCGGCAATTAATTCTGTCTAATCGCGCGCTTCACGCATCACTGACGACGACGTACTAATAGAATTTTTTTCTAGAGTTCAACTTTTAATTTATCAATTCTTAAATGCGTAACAATTACACGGAGAACATATTTTAGTAAAAATTACGTTAAAATTATATTATTTTCATTTCACAATATTTTTTATAAAGCTGGACTGTATTAATACATATTATTTCAGACTTTGAGCTAAGATAGCTCAACTTCTGGAGCACGTAGAGCAAAAGTAAAGACAGTTTTATTATGTAATGTAAACCCAAGGAATCAATTAAGTTCCTCAAGAATTGACTTCGTCAATTCAACCGTTATAGCCGAAATAAGAATTTAATCTACATTCAACTAAAGCCGGTGCGTAATTATACACGGTAGGCCGCGTTGCTTCGCGCTTGCACTTGGCTTCGCAACGACACTACCGTGTCGCTTGATATACTAAATCTGTGATCACCCGCCTTCAAAGAAATATTGTGTCTATTAAACAAATTACGCATTAGAGTAACAATAAATTGCGCTGATAAAATTACTGACTAATTCACGACAATTTAATTAATTGATAACTCCTCTCTCTCTCTCTCTCCCTCTCCCCCTCTCGTCGCAGCAACAATATAATTTGTTCAAGAGATTAAATGTTTGCTTGAATGAACAGAATTTGTTCAAGTAAAATTTCATTAACTTAACCACTTTGTTGCTCAGTATATAGAAATAGTAGATAGTAATAGAAGATAGAAATAGTATATAGAAATAGTAGATGTTAGTCTACAGAATATACGATATAAAAAGATGTTTAAGTAATTACAATAATTTTATAGGAAAAAGTCAAACGTACAGTAACATTTTTAAATAAGTATATAGTAGGGAAAAATGTGCAGTAACCGACATTCATTATGTTTATATTTTCGATACTCTTGCTTGAATCTTATCAAGTATTTAGATGTGTGTGAGAGGGAGAATCAGAATTTATTAATTATTTATTTATTATCAATTAATATCAGTTATTTATTATTAGTTATTTTCTTTTCAATTCCCATATTCTTTACTATTTGATGATATCCGCACAAAAGTAATGAAAACAAACCAGATAGCATAGAGAATTCAAAAAAAATTCATTAGAATTTATTTCATTTTTATGTGTTACCAATCCCGTTTCAGATACAAAAAGAATTTTTATAAAAAGAATTCTTTTTGCATCTGAAAAGAACCCAGAATTGACGACATAAACATGAATTCTCCCTGCTATCTGAGAGACATATGGCCAACTACTGGATGTCTTCCTTTAATTTCGGTGATAATTTCTGTATGGTTCAATATTAGAAAATGTGAAAGCGTTAGTTTGGTCTAAGATCGCGTTGTCGATTGACTAACACTATCTTTTCGACATTTAGGGAAAATGCATAATTATAAATAGTTGAAATGGAGTCCGTTTAACATGGAAGGTAAATTCATTGCCTACACACAGAAAAATACATACTACATTTAAGTAAATGTTACTTATTTGAAGTATTTCATATTTATATATTTGTAAATCTAACCTAAATTCGTCATAAGGATCAAATTTATTTAAAATTCGTTCTAAATCTTAATAAGCTTAATAATTCAATAAAAAAAGTGAAATTAAAATAAAAATTTGGTTTGCTTACTATATATGAAGTGAAACCATAATTTTTTGGTTTCACAAAATTTTATAATATTCTTATAAAGAAAATGAATTCTTCTGAATATATAATAGCTTTTCTAAAATTTTTGACGAGTATATTTTAAGATATACTATCAAACAAATATTATTTACTGAAAATAATTATTATTTAAAAAAGGAAGGAAAGAAAAAAGAACAAACTGAATAATCGTTTGCAATAAAATATTTTTTTATGTATAAGTGATAAGCCCGGAAAAATACTCGGTGAGTGCGTTATTACATTGTTGAAATTATTATCTCCTCACAATTTAAACATTTGCACTAATAACCACAATTAACTCTTACTAACCATATTCTCGTACTTTAGTCGCATACTGAGAGAAGCTGTTTATATATAGCTTGTACTATTTTTCTTCTCATTTTTCATTTCTCATTTAAAGTTATTGATTTAAGCAGATATCTATTTTAATTGATATCGACTCCTAGAATATGATATTAAATAACATAATTCTTGCTGATATTAAATAACATAATTCTTGCGCTATTTGCACTTTGTATGTACTTTGATAAATATATCTTACTTCGATAATTCATCAGATAATGAGTTATACGTGATTAAGAGGCGTTTGTACAGGTATAAATCATTCTCATCGGTTATGGTTGGAGAGCAAAGTAAGGTCGGCGTAAAGAGCGGCGTTGTGAATATTAATTTATAGACGAAGGGCTAGAGAGATATATGTGTCTCGTACAGTAGTTTTACCAAAGTATTGCAGCTGATGATAATTAGCGTGGCTTTATCTGCGAAGATAATTTCGCGAGGTCGCAGATAATTACCTTGTGCCTTAAAAGACGATCACTTGTCATCGTAATCTACCGTTAACTATAAAACAAACATACGCTCGCATAAAAAATATACGCTCGTACGTCGGAACTGTTGTTTGTTCCGTTGGTAAGTTTGACCGAAATAGTTTCGCGAAAACGAGAAAGTAACGAGTTTGTTATCGCGAACTTATGTATTCATAATATCGTAATGTTACATGTTGCGAGCGTCAAAGTGCATTGATTAGTACTAATAGTCGTGCGAGTAAAGCTAATAAAATTTCGGTAAACACGTTAATTACACGCACGAAGTCGTATCGAAGCGACTTCAGTCGGAATTTCAACGTGTAGAGGAGAAAGTGAAATATGAATTACCTTTTTGTTTTAGACAAAAAATTTAATGTTAAACGCAATATTTGCATAAATAACTGTCAGAAGTGTTAACAAATAAATCTCTTATATTATATTCGTAGTTATTATAAAAATAAATAAACTGTTCAAATAGCACTTTTTTTAACATAGCACTTTTTTTAAAATAGCACTTTTTTTAAGACATAGCATTCACTCATTTGGTGGCCGATAAAGACACTAAAGATTATATTTATTTCAATTACTAATATATCGTAGCAATTGTTTAAGAAATCAAATTTATTTTATATTATCAGGTAATGTATAACTAGGATATTACAATTTTCTATATACACATTAATAATGTGTATGTGTATGTGTATTAACTTATTATTTATTGATTATTTAAAGAAACTGGAACTATAATAGTTACACTATAATAGTTAATATTCAGTAAGATTGTCCATAATTTTTAGAATGAATCTGTGAACTTTCTGTCTTGTTCAATGAAAGGATTTTTCTATTTAAAACAAATTCTCCCATTGGGAGTAAGCAAATTAATCGCAAACTGCGCGCAGATTGGCAGCAAATTTGAATCAGAATTCCACATCAAAATTAAACCATAACCATCTGTATCCACATTCAGTTCGTGTTTTGGTAGCAAAGTCTACTGGTAGACAACTACGTGCAGATTGGCAGCAAAAAACGCGTAGATTCTGCAATAGTAGAGCCTGCTCAGTTTCTGCTAGCAATGTGACATCAAATTTCTACAGATTTTGTTTGATTTTTGCTGCAAATTTGCAAATCCGATCAAGTGTTATCCGATAAAACATGACTTAGTCGAACATTGCGCTTAATCTAATAAAAAAATATAGCGTTTCTAATATTCGACCAGACGATAAGAGATTATACTTGACCAAAAAGAAGGATATTCGATGAAAATAATCCGATGAAATAAACGAGCCAGGTACGTACCTATCAAATTTCATGGGATATAAAAATTAATCGGAAATATTCGTTTGTTAACTTTTCATCAGTCTGTTCTTTTCATATCAGTCTGCTGTTGAAGCTCTCTCAGATATTTCTCTCATATAGGTCATGTTTGTATACAGAGTATTTGATAATCACATATAAAATTCTCGTATACGTATAGATTGGGTCAAATTGAAAAAAAATTCACCTACAATTTTAAAATAAATAACGTAACATTCTGAATTTTTAATTAAAGAAAATTGGCGATTGCGTGGAATACAATATAGAATGACGATAAGTACGATTTGCGTTGTGTTTTTGTACTTTAGGTAAAACTAAACAAAACGGCTCTTTATCACTTTCTCAATAACCATGTAGATTTTTAAATTATAGAAATTAATTAAAGAAAATTGAGTCATATAATCATGTTCATCAAAAAGATCATCAAGCTCGATCGTTCGCCAATCTTCTTAAATTACAACTTAAAACATACATAGTTATTTATAAAATATTAGAAAACTTTTTTGTTTAGTTTGACCCCTATAATGTACAAATACATACTCTGTATGTATATAAAATTAATATATAGTATATTAGTATATAATATGTAGTATTATATATTTATATTAATATATACATACAAAATTGTATATTAAAATATACAAAAAAAGAGTAATTCAGTTACGAAGATAATCATATATGTTCTGTATATTATTATAAATAAAATAATGTTTAAAATAGATTAAAATCTGTATATAAAATTTTCATGATTTTTATTTTTCAAATTGTCATTATATGTAACAGATTAGTAGATTTAAAGTTAAGAACGTAACCAGAAACTTTTTTGGACTTCAATGCGTTTAGGAAATGTTTGTAAATTTACATCAAGAATCTCTTTAGCAAATACACAACGCAAATCGTACTTAGCGTCATACCGTACATCGTATTTTCCACGATCATATTTGTTAATCTTCTTTAATTACTCAGTATAAAATGTTATTGAAATTATTCTGGATTTACTTAAAAATCCTAAAGCAGTCCTCAAGACATCTTGGACATACTCAGAATGATTCTAGAATATTTTGTGTTGTAATAACTCAAAATTTTATGTAACTGTTTACAAAATAATAAAGAAACGTTTCAAATTAGTTTAATCTGATGTACACGTACACGAAAGTTTTTACATATATCGTCAGACATCCCGTACATAGAGAGAGAAAATTAATTTTTAAAAATTTAAAAAAATTCTTGGAGATATTAAGAAAAAAAAAAAAAATTTTCCATATCACTGAAAAACTCTAGGTGGCAGGAAAAAATCTGTTTCTATTTTTTAATTTAGTGTAAAAATTACTATATAAATTACATGATTTGAGTTATAAAAAAATTCTTTTTTGTAGACCAATGTTATTTATTGATTTTTCAAAGGAACGAGGGGAACAATGCGTCAAAACAGTAATTGGTCGTTATAATTTTACGTTAATATTTAGAAATAAATTTACTTATAAAATACCTATAATTTACTTATAATATACTTATAAAATACCAGTAATCTACGATTACACTGCATATTAAGGCTATTCTGCCGAAGATTTCAAACTAAACTGAAGGTAAAAACAAGATTTACGCGTATATCGCCAACGTGTACCAGGTGTAGAAGTATGAAACCGGAATTCCCCTATAAATGGTGCCAGCGTTCAGTTTAGTGACCGTAAGACCGCTACTGCCGCGCTATTATATTCTCCTAACAGCTGACGAATATTGTCAACAAACATAACCCCAACTTTCATTCTCTAGTATATTTTTGTATAACCTTAAACATGTCACGTTTCGAGCCTACTAACTATGATTTGCGGACAGCATTGATTTTCTGTTATCATTTAAAGAAAACTGCTGCAGAATCACATCGAATGCTTGTCGAAGCTTACGGTGAATATGCTCTTGGTAAATCTCAGTGTTTCGAGTGGTTTAAAAAATTCAAAAGTGGTGATTTTGACGTGAGGAACGAAGAACTATGAACTATGAACTATGAACTATGAACTGCTGAAACCTGGTCAAACCGTCAATACTAATCGCTACCAACAACAAATGATCGATTTAAATCGAACATTGACTAAAAAACGACCAGAATATGCAAAAAGGCAACACAATGTCATTTTGCTCCATGATAATGCCCCATCACATACAGCAAAACGGGTCAAGGAAACGATCGAGTCGTTCAGTTGGGAATTACTACCGCATGCGGCTTATTCTCCAGACTTGGCTCCGTCCGATTATCACCTGTTCGCATCGCTAGGACACGCTCTCGCTAACCAACGCTTCGATTCGTATGAAAATGTGGAAAAATGGCTAGATAACTGGTTCGCTTCAAAAGATGAAAAGTTTTTTTGGCACGGCATTCATAAACTGCCAGAGAGGTGGGAAAAATGTGTTCAAAACAGTGGAAATTATTTTGAATAAAGTATTATTTATCACTTTCGAACAACAGACGTCTTATTTGTATAAAAAAATTCCGGTTTCATACTTCTACACCTGGTATTTACATGTTCACCGATCTATGACGTTTATAATTTAAATCGTTTGTTTGTTTATAGTTTCATTCGACACGACACGACACGCGAACACGGACATCGCTGACGTGTGTCGCAAGTGGATCAGCTAAGAATGTTTCCGCGCATGTTCTTCGAGCAATATCGGAATTCTACTGTTTATCGTACGAGTAGATCAAGTGGTCAATGCGGCTCGTATGTCTCGCGCGTCCACGGGCACGCAATATCCGCCGTGTGTAAACTTGTTACTCACGCGCGCACGTGTCCGCGGAATACGTTACCGAACGAAGCTATAAATATTACGTGGCAACGCACCCAGCGAATTAGATCGGCATGGTGCCGATAACGCACGCTTATCCTCTTCTGATATTGAGTAAGGCCACGGATGACACACAGCGCTATTGTTGACGAGCTGTCAAAGTTGCATGTGTTTGCGCGCGACGCCATTAATTTCCCTACTTTTCTCCATGATAAAATAACGACGGACAATGTATGCATGCACATACGAATACATTTTGTTTCAAAATGTTTCTTACACTTTTCTTTCTCGATGCAACTTAGAAACCGACGATTTAATGGAATAGGATTGGATAATAATTACTTAATTAATTACAAGCTAGCAAAAGTTAACAAGTTAAGTTAGTTAATTTTAATGAGTCAGTTTGTAACTTAAACTACCCTTATAGAAATATCATACTAAGAATCATTGATAATTACTTATTATCCGTATTAAAAATACTGGATAATAAGTAATTATCAATGATTCTTAGTATGATATTTCTATAAGGGTAGTTATATTAAAACTCATAAGCTTTAACTTTTCTTTTATAAAAGTTAATTTTTATATAAGTTAACTAATGTTGAAATAATAATTCTTATCAATATTAAAATCATCACGAGCTCCTTGCATATAGAACAAAAAAATATAAATTAATGAAAGAATTTTGTTATTATGTAATTTTGTATATACTGACTGAACAGTGTTCTATTTTTGAATCCTAAGTAATCAAAATAATCGATAATACTATAAAAGACTACTTCTCATTATTTCATTAAATTGCATTTTCAATTAAAAAATCACTTACGTGAAAAACATATATTACTTTAAATAATGTTGAATTCAACTAGTTAACGTAATCTTGACTTAATTTTTAATTAAATTAATTTTTGTTTGTATAACTTTTGATTTAACTAAGTTAATTTTATAAGTAATTAATTTTAAACTTAATTTAGTTAAAAAGAAATTAACTTAATCAACTCTGTTTATGAAACAACATGTTTGTGATTAATTCCTAGAAGTTTTCTTGTTGAAATTGTCGGCCGCATTTCGAACTATATTGAAAAAAAAATATGCAAACTGTTTTGAAATTAAGTATACAGTCAGTGAAGAAAAGTTGCATCGCTTTTACTTGAATTGATTTTCGGAACACGTCTAATATTTAATAAGAAATTTATCTTCTGAGAATTGCTAAAAAACAATTTCTCCTATTGGACATCGAACATATTCTGAAATTCATCGAGGCAAAAGTATCGCAACCTTTTTTCCACTGACTGTACACGGTGCATCAGCGATATTTCGCGGGGAATACACATTTAGTTTGCAATGAGAAAGCTCCGTATTCTAAAGATGTTATATCAAACCAAGCGTGATGAAAAAGAGTTCAGGTAAATTAGAATATAAATATCTCAATTAGTAATTATTTAAATGAAAAGAATTGCAACAGACGTGTCTAAATGTACACACATATACGCACACAAGTAAACATACTTATCGTACATACTTGTAGGGGAGAGTCAATTGTAATGGGGTGTCAATTGAAACAGTTAGTTTAGTGGTGAAATATGTGTAAAAGAACTAAATCATTATTATTACTGTTTGAAAACCTTATTGATACGTAATTTATGTACCTATAAAATAGAAATTGTTTATTACATATGTATTATTACATATATATTATTACATATTTGCTGAATTATGGAGCTTGATTTTAGAAGAGATATATTAATAATTTTCAGTCTCAAAAAAATTTACTCGAGTCATAACACTCATTCAAAAATAGACTTTGCTGCATTTAAATACATATTTATTAAACTTGTATATGGGATGAGTTGATATTAAATAATATTTATAAATAAATGTGATGGAAGGATATGTGTTGAAAACAGTTTGTGGTGATCGCAATTGTAATAATGAAAATGGTGTAACATGTTATCGATTGTAACATGTTATCGATACAGATGATAATGTTTGTGGAAATTTAAAAATGTAGACAAACAAGGCATTACGTTTACCAAAAGAAATCAAATCGTTATTATAGAAGCAGCAAAAGATAAAAATAAAAGAAGATTTACTAGACAAAAATGTAGGGTAGTAATACTGATACACCAGAGAAATAGGCTATAGAAGAAAGACAATGTATTTCTGGTATAAAAAAAATTTTAAATACTACAATTTGAGACTAATTAATATTATAATTATTATATTGATTATATATATAGTAATTATTATAATTATTATATTGATTATATATATAGTAATTGTAATATTGTATAGAGAAAGAGAGAGAGAGGAAATGTTGCAGAATATTGTTACAATGTTATTTTGACATCATATTTTTTAATATTTTTGCTATTCCAGAAATATTGCAAAAATATATATTTGATATATATGGTTTATATACATATGTATCAATATAATATTAATTATAAATGTACTTATCTTTACTGTTATTCTAAATGTGCCTTTAAGTACAAAAGTACTTTTTGATACATTCTATATGGAATAGGAAGTTGTATAAATTATCTTACCACTTTCTCAGTTGGTGAAATATAATTTAAATACAAGTAACTCTTCTGCAATATTCTTAAAACATATTGCATTAAGAGATTTCAGAAATATATTTACAACATTTCTTAAAATATTTCAAAAACATTGTAAAAATATTGAAAAATATTGTTCAAAAGCGGAATATTGTTGCAATCCTTCAGAAATATATAATACAATATTTCAATTTTACAAAAAAATATTCCTGAAATGTTCCAGAAATTTTTTTGCTGTAAGAGGAACACTCACTCTTTCCCTTACAAACACTTTGAGAACGCACCGCGTCCCGCGTGCGCAATCGGTAGATTCATGCGGACTGATTGAGATAGCAATACGCAGAGATGCATTATGGATCGCTTCTAGGAAGATTTACGTTCTGTTCATCGAAGATTCATTCATCTGTGCTGCAGTGGCTGCGTAGGAGCGAGGAGGTACGCAAACGTGTCATTACACGGTCGTAATCGCACCGAGTCATCCGCGCGACTCCTGTCCGAGTGAATTTACCCGACGCGTGTTGTTCGCGCTTTAAACGTTTGCTCAAATAACGTCGGCGCGCTCGATACATTTTCATAATCTGACTCACACCTTTGACGGCGATCGTGCGTGACGCTCTGAGAAAACACTCTACTCCCCGGTGTGCGCGCATACACGACCGCGTGTCGGGTTACTCGAGTCCGTTTTCCAGAACTGAGCTAGAGCCATGCGTTTGCTCTCCCGGAATTACTCACACACTGCGTAAAAGCTCATGCGGATAAACTTTTGCGTAGTCATATAATGCATATGCACAAGGAACTCGATCAATAACATGTCTAATGTAAAGGACATCCTTTTGCCACACGGGTCATGATTGGTTGATTTCTTTATGTATATGTATTATTGTCTGGATGGGCCTTAACTCTTTGTGATATCCTGGGTCGAGTCTTATCTCGATATCGCGTTCCATTTTAGTCGATTCTATGAACCAACTTTTTATTCATTTATAATAAAATATTTAACATAAATATATTACTATAAATACATAATTGTATTAGTTAAATACTAAAATAGGTACTCTGAGAAAAAATATAGTAAATTTTAAAAAATTTTTATTTAATTAAAGAAAAAGATTTTTTTAATACTTTCAAAATAATTATTCATTTGAATAAATATATTTAAGGCACGAAATAACAATGTGTATAAAAAAGAAGCATAAATTTTTTTAAGAAAATTTTAAACTTAATAAGAAAATAATATATACTCCGGTATCGATAAAAATATCAACTATATTGTTTATTCAATTAAAGAAATAGAATTGTTTTAAACAAAAATAAATTGCTTTGTTTCAAGCTGCTTAACTAAAAAAGAAATTTTTAATTAAAGAAAAACTTTAATAGGAGAGAGATGACATAAAAGGGGCATTTTTGTTTAAAATAAATTAAGACATAAACTAAAGGATATTAGTCTTCATTAGTCATTTTAGAAACGAGAATTATCGAACAATAATAATCGGCTATGCTATCAATCTTATCACCAGTTCTACATGTATTATCTTTTACTTTTGACTGTATTGAAAAGATTATTGAATTTTATAAAAGAGACAGTATGCTAAAATAAAGGAAATTCTCAAATAATTAACAAAAAAGATGATAATAAAAGTAACATTAATGAAAACTTAAAGATATTACAGATATCAGGTTCAGTATCGCTTATTAATTATAATAATCAATTAAACTAGAGACATTATGAATAAAATCAGTATAAATTAGTGACATTATGAGTAAAAGAAGAATATAGAGTTCTTTAATAATTAATAAAACAAAAAATAATCCATAAAAATAATCAAATTAATATAAAATTACAGAAAGTTTGATTTAGTTTAACTTATTAATTAGGTATTTTAATCACAATTACCTAATGGCAAAATGAAAAAGAAAATTAAGAACCTCTTTTATACCGCACGATTCGTATGCCCTGTTCTGACAAATCTTATATTAATACCAATCTTCAACATTATCTGAATATTTATTTTTATAAATGTTGAAAAGGATTTCAACATTTTTATTGTGTCTCTTTAAAAAATATAATGTCGAAATAATAAATATAACCTCTATAGGTGTAATATTAAATAAATGTTATCTATAATCCTATGTAATTATTTTTTGATCGATATATATTTATTTATATGAATTCAACAATATTAATAGTACCTAATAAAACGCTTCTTAAAATCACTTCATATTTATCTTTGACATACGAAAAAACTCAGCTGGTATCGTTGTCATATATAAAATGACAATATTAGGCGCGATTAATCATATGTCAGTGTTGACACAATATTAAAATATATTTGTTCGAATACGTTTCATCTTTCTAATAATTGCAATGTCCTTTTCTTCACACATCTCTTTCATAGCACCTCTTCCCGATATTTATTTTTTTAGTTGAAGTAAAATAATTTTGTTTGTAGGGTTTTAATATAATTTTGATGTAATAACTTTTTATTTGATTTAATCAGTAATTTATTTAATATAACAAAACATTTTTCTAAATAAAGTCAATATTAATTTCGATTAAAATATTATATTTAAAAAAAATTATATTTTCTTACGTAAAAAAATATTTTTTACTATAGGTACATTTGTTTTTATTACTCTAAGGCTTTTAGCTACACTTTGTAAGAGTGAATACAGAAAAGAAATTAAATTCGTATTCTATCAAAATATTATTCGAATATTCCGTCTTATTAAATTGGTGAGTCTATTGTATACTAAAATAACATCTAATTCTACTTATAATAAAATAAATTGGGAGAGAGGAGAAAGAGAAACGGGGAGAAAGAGAAAGGGGGAGAAACGGAGAAAGAGAGCTAAATGCAGTAAATATTGAACTATTAGAAAAAAAAAACAAATAAAAATAAATATGGCGAGAATAAAAAAGTGAAAAAGAAAAAAGGAGATATATATTATGATTATCGATTTACCGACTCGTAATTTATTAACCCTTTGGGGACGAGTGTCGGCATATAGCCGCCCAAGCCGTTTTACCGTTCCGGACGCGTGTCGGCATATAGCCGCCCAAATTAGTTCGTAGCTGCAAGGCTCGCGACGTCTGTCGTTCTGAGCGATAAGATACGCATAGGTATAGTAAAAGAGTCACGTTTTCATTCAAAGACATTAGGGGCCATTAGCGATGAAGTCTTATCTTCCTTATAGCCCGTCGAGCGGCTCCGTCCCCAAAGGGTTAAATTAAATAGGTTATACTCGTATAGACCAGAGCTCGGAATTAGTTGTCCATTTTTGCCGATTCTCGGGAGCTATGCCTTCTATCTTCTCCTTGCCGCGAACGGGCGTCGCAAGTGACGGTTGCAACTCCAAGGTTGAAGCCACGACTGGCCGCGACCGTCACTTGCAGGACCCGCTCGCGGCAAGAAGAAGATAGAGGGCGTAGCTCTCGAGAATCGGTCGAAAAAGGCAACTAATTCCGAGCTCTGGTATAGACATCGGAATATAAATAATAAAATAATAAATAAATAAATAAAAAATATTAAGAAATAAATAATAAAATATAATATAATATAATATAATATAATTAAATATCATAACGTAAATACAAAAATAAAAAATAAAATAATAAATAAATAAATAAAAAATAAATAATAATAAAAGAGAGACAGAAGAGGAAAGAAAGAGACAAAGAGATAGAGACGGAGAGACAGACATTTTTTTCAAAAATGAATTATTCTGAAATAAAATTTAAAGAACCTGCTTTTTATGTACACCTTAAAATGTCCAAGTGCAACGTATAATGTTATTAACAAAAAAACTCGTTTCCAGTGTTTAATATTATTTTATAAAAAAAGATAAAAATAAAATTATTAAAAAAAAAATAAAAAAAGAAGCCAAGTGCTCGCGCCTTAGCGTTATTTGTCTTTACAAAAAAAATTGTTATAAATAAATTACAACAAAAATTCAGCTGAAAGATATTTAAAAAAGTATTATTAAAACAACCTTATCAATTCAATTCAATTGTACTTCAGATCAATTGTACTCTCGCGAATACTTTAAAAATACAAGACAATTTTATACGTTATATAAAATTAATGATATCAAGAGGTTTACGTCAATTGTGAATGATTAATTATTTCAGTTTTACTTTCATAAACATGTGTGGTTTTGGCTATATAATATATTTATAAATTAAATATATTATTAATATATTAGTAATATATTATTAAATAAAAAATAAAATAATTATAGAAATACAATAATATTGAAAAAAATTATAATAATTTACACAAAAAGCACTTGGCGTGCTTTTTTTAAATATTACATCAATAATCAATATAATATTTTGATAGTCATTAAAATAAGAGAACCGTTTGCCTTGGCTACACCAAGTGCTTTTTGTGTAAATAATAAATACAAATGTAACACATATAATAAAATGTAATACATATAATGTAATACATATAATAAATATAATACATATAATAAATACAAATGTAATATATATATATATATATATATATATATATATATATATATATATA
>NW_022639605.1:728763-739752 GCF_010583005.1 Odontomachus brunneus
TATATATATATATATATATATATATATATATATATATATATAAATAATAAAATAGTCTGTATGATCATACGTTCAAAGTAGTTTAAGCATTGTTAAAAATATATGAAAACGATTGTTGACACACACACACACACACACACACACACAACATCACATTCTTTAAAAAAATATAACCAAAGACTTCCTTCAAATTATAAAGTAAACAATAAATTAATACAGTGTATGTTAACTTCATACTATTGCAATATCACCTTATAATATCTAAAAAAATGTATCAAAATTCTTAATTTCATTTTCAATCGTCTTTAAAAAGAAAAGAAGAAATATTGAATAAATTATCAGTTCAGATACACAATCAAACTTAGATCGAATAAGTGATAAGAAGCCATGTAAGATGTCGAATGCGAAACACGCTACATTTACAAATAATTTACAAACACTAAACGTTCCAAAAAATCGACCAAACGTTTCAGTTGTAATTCCGACTCTCTCTAGTGGAAATAGAAAGGAGAAATAATGCACAAATATTATATGACTATGGATTTATCACAAAGGATATCGGAAGAACACTTCATACACCAAGAAATAACTATTTGGTATTTGTAACTATAATTACATAGAAAAATAATTACTATAAATTATAGTTAAGAAAAACATTTTTAATATAAATTTTACTATAATGTTTGTGTGATAACAACCTTATACATATACATGTTATTATTATCATTTCATTACAAAAATATAGTTGGAGTAAAAAATAAATATAATTTTAGTTGGGTCAATCATTTTTTCTCTCAATATATATAGAATGGTGAATATGAAGAATAATACAAGAACGAAGAAGATTGGTGATGATTGGTGATGATTGGTGAAGATTGGTGAAGTGTATGTGATTATATGACTTCTCTATATAATTATTTTATATACTCTACTAATAGAAAAAATTAGTACAGACTATGCAGGGTGTCTAATAATAATATATACTCTCATGTGGCGCATCGCGAGTGCGATTATTTAGCCATTCTTTTTTAATTAATGACTCAATATTTTACGTGGTTGTTTGCAAAATAATATAAGGCTATCTTTGTCTATTTTGATGAGTTCTAGTAATACATTATAGCTGTATTTAAAATTTTCAGGTACTCTAAATACAAGTAATACTCTGTATTATAGTAGGTAAATAAATAACAAAAAAAGTATGGATTGGAAATATTGATTGGATCAGAGTCAGGTTTTCACATTAACTTATAATATAGTTAGAAAATTAGATACTTGTGCATTATTTCTCCTTTCTATTTCCACTGGAGAGAGTCGGAATTACAACTAAGACGTTTGGTTGATTTTTTGGAACGTTCAGTGCTCCATTATTAGATAGAGTGTTGTAGCTATATTGAAATCTTGATTTAAAATTATTTTATACTTTTGAAAGTTTTTGAGATTTTTGGTTTGCATCTCGATAATTAATGCTGTCTCTCAGCAGTTGGTTCTTGCTAAAAATCGTTTTTAACAATCTTCTATAAAATATACAGGATAAGTCACCTAACTTTAGATCCTGAAGTATCCCTATTATTTTTATATTAAAAGAAAATGAGTAAATTCTGTGATAAAAAGAGAACCAAAAAAAAAGATCATATATGAATGTTGTCCTTATATGGTTCTATAATCATGTGTAATTATATATATTCACAATATGAAAGAAATATTGTTATACAAATACAATCGAAGCAAATGTTTATGTTTCTGACAGCACATGATGCCGACATTTAATAAAATGAAATTATTTCTTTCTTTTTCATTTACATTATTTGTCATTTTATTAACATTATTTGTCTCTGTGTAAATGATGACTATGATTATATATTTTATTTAATTCGCGTTCAAGGTTTTTAGATTATATTGTTTTGAGGGGTACACGTTTTGATAAAAATAATTTTTTATTTCGGATAGGAACGTCAAGGTAAGATGGAAATAAAATTTATTTTTTAAAATGGAACTTAAATTTTTTAAATATCTATATTTATAGTCCTCACGACGAATTGATGATGACGATCAACGACTACATATCCAATGTGATCAAATGACGGAAAAAAAACTCAGAAGAAAAATATATTTTAATGAAGAAAAGAAAAAATAAACTTTATAAGTAAATTTTCAAACAAAGAAGAAAATCTTAAAAAGACGAAAAAAATTTTCGTCTACGAAAATCGTCTACGTAGTAGAGTCAAAGTCAACTAAATTTTTTCTTTTTTTGAAAAAGAAAATTCTATTGATTTAAATGTTCAAAATGTTATCCTCTTGAATTTATGCAAGCCTGCAATCTTTGTGGAAAATCAGTTCACTTTTTTGAAATTATTCGACATGCTTCGTGTATTTGTTGCATTATATTTTTCCAAGTAGTTGGGGGATTAACATAAACAATTTCTCGGATTTTATTCCAAAAATAATCTAGTAGGTAAAATCTAATATTCTGGGTGGCCAAAATATTTAATCTCCTCGATCTACCCATCAATCAGGAAAAACAGCATTCATGTATTGTCTGATGGCTAAATTAAAATGGAAAAGTACTCCGTCAAGTTTTCCGTCATTTCATCTCCAATTATCTTGCTTGTGTAGTCATTAAATTTGTCGTGAGAAGGGCTATAAATATAGGTATTTACAAAATTAGAGTTCCATTTAAAAAATGAACGTGATCTTCATTTCACCTTGACACTTCTACCCGAAGTCAAATTCTTCTTATAAAAAAATTAATTTCTCAAAACAATGCAACCTAAAAAGACCTGAATTCGATATTTTATTTAATTTTCGAAATATTTGATCTGTTATGTTTGAAACTTAACACCTTGTATATATGATCATATAGAGACAAAATTCGCCTATATTCAATTTCAATATTAATATCTCAATATTTCAATATTACACATATCACCGTTTTTTTCTGGGAATAAATATTATAAGTCAGCTCCAATCTTTCCAACTACAAAAAAAATTTCTTATACATTTTTCTCCAACATCAAAAACAACAAAAATATTTTAGGATCTAACGTTAGGTAAGACATTCTATATATTAATATAAAAATTACCGATGTGGAGTATGATTTTTTCGAATATTCATCTAAACAAATTTCCATGTATCGGTTGAGAAGAAAAATGGAAAACAATTCGGACCTCAGGAAATCACGGAGCAAGTAATGGCGAACGAGAAAATTTCGACGACGGTTTGTCACCGCTATCGCTGGGACGTTATCGTTAGGACAGAAGGAGTGCGGAAAATTTTCGCGCGATTTCCTCTTCCCTCTAAAGATGGCCGCTTGAGAACGTCGCGCCGACGTCGGCGTGATCAATACTCTGAGTTCGTGTATAGTTTGGGGCCAGGTACGTCTACATTCCGTGCCGGTAACTCGCCCTCACACAGAGGAGGGAAAGAGAGTTCGTGCTCTGTTGGGCAAATCCACCCCGCGATATCGGAAAGCATAGTAACGATTTTATCGCTTTCACGTGCACCGCGCAGGCTTCACCGAGCACGCAACGAGTTATATCTAGAGCGACAGAAAAGATCGTCTGCATTTTACCGCGTTATCACGGAGTGTCGATTCGAGGAACCCGATTTTCACGACGATCCCGAGCCGAAGAGTTTGATGCGAGAGAGATGGCATCTTCTCAGAGCTAATCTGGACATTATTTTGTACTTCAAGCGGAGCTTGCGAGAGTTACAAGTATTTACCTGACTCTCATACATTGAATACAATAGCGGTCGTCGTTTCCTCGGAAGTCGCAAACTGCCGTCGATCGCGCTCTTTAATTCCCGAGAATGCGATATAATCGCATGCCTCACATTTCTCTCCGACATTGGAAATCGTGTGTTATTTGCATGCAATATGATTTTCCGCGAAGTATCAAGTACCAGGATCGATAAGATTGGTAAACTAGAGGGAGGAGAGGAATGTCGCGCGAATTGAAAAAGAAAGTTCAGACAATGCGCGTTCTTACATCGAGGTAAATGCGTGCAATTCATCATTAATGACATATCGAAAGATTTATGTATTTTTTGCGCGCGCGTTTTCAATTCTATTTCGAGATATATATTCGCCTAATGTTAGATTTTAAAATATTTTTATTGTATTTTATATTAGAAGAATAAATGTGTGGTTGAAAGTAATAAATATTGCGAACAGCCTCCCTTCCTAACCCTTTCAATTATATAAATTATTTCCTACACATTTTCTTTTTATATATATATATGAAAAATAGAAATATCTTAGAATCTAACGTTAAAAATGACTTACCTTACTTAGATATAAATTTATATTACTACTATGCATAATTGAAATGTGCAAAAATGTTTAAAATTCATGTTGATGGTGACCTATTATTTCTAAAAAAATTAATATTGTATTGATATTTTGTCAAATTAGCAATTTAAGGTGACATTTGTCGGAGATTTTTTTTGCTTCGTCTATTCGATCGAGCCAAGTCCTCGCAACTGCCTTATTAATTCAACGACGACGTACCTAGACAACAATGATAATACGATGGGCGATTAACGTAAGATTACTTAAGGATAATTAATAGCGATTAAACAATTCACGTCGCTTTCCGCGGTCGCCAGTCCGCGAAGATAATCGCGCGAAAAACAAATGTTTACTCGCGCCGAGATTATGCCGTCGCGTTGTCGTTTCATGTATACCGAAATTTACAACCGATTTTTCTCCGAGCGCATCTCTGCTCTTCTGACTACGCAACCAGAAATTTTGCTCGATACGATTTTGTTCGTGTCGCAAAGTGATGAAACTCGGCGAGTCAAGTCGTAACCACAAGAATCGTTTTGCCGAGGAAAAATTGTTAGAGAAACGATAGCGCTTTATGCGTATTCATTGTTATAAATACGCACTTCTTGACCTCCAAGCATAACATTTGGTTTAAAAGCCAGATAAAAATTCTAATTTCAGTTGCAGTCTACAAAAAAAGCGAGACATTTATTTACGGTTTTATTTTGCGAGAAGTAAACAAAAAACAATCGGAAATTTAAGGTTTCGCAGTCTTTCAATATTCGATATAAAATATTTCGATGATAAAGAATTTCCGTTAAAATTTCAATGCCAAATTGATTCTGCTACGACAGATTCATTATTAAATTATTTATATAATATGAATGGCAGAAACCTTGTTTCTGGTTCAACCGATGCCGGTTCCAAGTGATACGATCCCTTTGAGTTGGCACATCAACGCATCATATCTATTCAATGATCCATCTTGATTTTAACGTCATTTGACAATATCGGCAGCTGATGAAAATCACCTCGTTTTCGCAGAATTTTCACATTCAGATTTCACTCACATTCTCCACTTCACGGAGAACAAAAGTGCTTGAATTCCGCACTGTGTCACTTTATCTACCTGATTAGCCAAATAGCGTAGACCACGGACGAACGTAGACCAAATAGCGTGGAAAACGGAGCACGGTATGAAATGTACACTCGCCGAAAGAGAGAAAGAGAGAGGAAAAAAAGAAAGAAGTAACTGATCACTCGTTCGCAGGTATTATGGTTTGCATGTGTATGTTTAAGTGCACTTGTGTCGACTTTCGAGTGACCCGGCAACGACCGACGAGAGATACCTCGGCACGTTGCGCTTTGGCCGATGACCGGCCCTGCAATGAACATATAATTCGCACGAAGGAACCGCGCGATGCCCCAGCTATATATCGCTGTCTATACATAGCGCGACCCGCGCGATGCGCAGACGCCAGGCGTCTCGACGCTTTTACCACGGTAGTATAAAAAACAAATATATATATATATATATATATATATATATATATATATATCAGACATCCCCTTCTTTATTACGTGCGATAAATGAATGCGAAGAACTGGCGCCACAAAATTGCACCCCTATGTTTCCTTTGTTGACGCATTTATTTTCCTTCCTCTCCTTCTCTTTCTCTCCTTTCCTCCTTCCCTCTTTCTTTCTTTCTCTTTCCCCTTGATCTTATCTTTGGAATTTCTTGTCTAACCAAATCATTGATTACTTCGTTATCCTCTTTTAAGTTGTGCATTGAAAAAAAAGATCGGAATATACGTGACGACGAACGAACCACGGATGTTTTGATTGAGGAAAACAGAATTTTTGGTTCTTACGAACCAAATTCGACTCTAAGAAACAGAAATTGTTTCTTATGACCAAAACGTGTTTGGTCACTTCATCGTCATGTTAATTCAACCAATTCTTTCCTTCATCAGAAATTTTCAGAAATTATCAGAAATTTTTTATCAGTAAATTACAGAATGTTGTCTTTCTTATTTGAAATAAAAAGTTTTTGTTACATGCGGTTATACATTCTGCAATGAATTTCTTTCGTCGCTATTTTTCCTGTCTCATACTATTTCACACAATACATATATTAATATATTTATTAACTATTATGTTTTTTAGAATTTTTTCAATTTTTTTTGTTTATACTGTTTGTTATTAGTTTGTGCTTTCTTTTTATAAATTACTTATTTGTATATTAATTATTGTGCATAAAAAGGAATTTAAGTCTAGGATTGAATAAGTTAATCCATTTTCATGCTTATTCGATATCGATAAGCTGAGTAAAGACGAAGTGTCGACTGCGCGGGAGAAAGAACAGATTCCCTCTTTCTTTCTTCCTTTCGTCTAAGTGTCCGTGACCTAAATAATTGGAAGAGAAAGAGAGACACAAAAATAGCTGTAGATAGGCTTGCGGAAATGGATTCAAGAAAATGCTCGACCGACTGACCTGTCTAACGTTTTTTTGTCGGCGAATTGAACGGTGTCGACGGTTTCTGAGTTGCTATGAAAATGACGAGCGTGTTCAGTTGGTTAATAAAATATTGGGTAAGTCAAAATATTCGAGTTGATTTTCTGTTTTTTTTCGACGGTAAAGCGGTTCTCTTTTACAACTAAGATAAACGAACACATAAGATCCTGGATAATGATGGTGATTATTTAGTTGATGAATAATTTGTTTTTAAATTTTATTGAGAAACTGAATTGAATTATTTGATTGACCTAATATGAGTGACATATTTTGAATATATATTTATTCAGAGCGTAGAAAAATTAGAAATGGATAACCGCTAGTCGTAGAAGAACACGGGATAATGGGAACCTTAAGATTTAAACAAGTTTCAAATATATTAAAAATAAATAAATAAATTTAGTTTTGCGTCAAAATATTCTTCGAATTACTTACTATAAGAGAAACATAAGTTTTACTATAACAAAAAAGATAATTTAGAAGGACAAAATTGTTTTATTGAAAGCATAAATTATACATACACACATATATACCAAACGTTCCAGCCAGACTTAGAGATTTTGTAGGAAATGTTATTCTGAACAAAAAATTTGCTATAAACATGGGTCGAAAAATGCTTCCTTAAGAAGTTACCGCCCAACTCAGATGCCGATTCAGCAAGCCAAAAAAACTCTAGGATACCAAGTTTTATGCACATCTATCGAAATTTATCGTAGTTATTCAGTGTGCGCAATGCGTCATTACCAGTTAACTGGTTAAAACAGGTTATATCAAGACCTATGAAACATAATAAAAATATTTTTGCCTCATGTCAAAGAAAATTTAATATTCTACAACTTTGGCTTCCATACTTTAAAAAAAAGAAAGCATACTTTCCTAGATATTTGAAAAAATGTTTTTTAAAAACATAATTTTTCGACCCATGTTTATACAACATTTTTTGTTCAGAATTACATTTCCTACAAGATCTCTAAGCCTGGCTGGAACGTTTGGCGTCACCCTGTATATATATACATATAATCTCACTATATTCTTTACGCGGGGCAAAATGGGATACTTCACAAAACTTATTTATTTTCCAATTATTAATTTTAACAAATTTTTAAAAGTGATCATAAATTTATTAAAACACGCAATATATAAAAATGTACTACTGCACGTTTAATTTATAATTATAATTATTTATAATCATTTATTAAGAACGCTTTCCTTATAAATCGATAAAACTATATTCTTTTCTTATTCAAATATTAAGAACAATCATTTTATTTGGTAAATTTCGGTATCAATTTTTTGAAACATAACACAACATAGATAAAGAAATAATGCAATTTAATATTTTAAAAACATAATGGCATAATCCTGTTATATATGAAATAAGTTTGAGTTATGTAGTACAAAACTATCATAGTTAGTTAATATTTGCACAGGCATTTAATTAAAATGACGAGAAAAGATCGTCTAATTTATGTACATACGTTAATAAAAAGAAGAATTTTTGTTGTTTATTCTGTGCAAATGTACCAAACAAATTGTAACATAGTTGCGGAGAACGCATAGCAAATGCATTGAATAATTTGTAACATCTTTCAGCTAAGAATAACAACTAATAACAACACGCGACATTTAAGAGACATTTAACAGTAATAATTGCAAAACATTTCATTATATGGCAATATCTCTGTAAAAAGTTATCGACTATGTTCTATTATACCTCATGGTTCCGTTATGTCCCATGTTTCCCTACAAGGTACACACATTAAGAAAGTCAGAAAAGTATCGGAAGTGAAATTGCGCGAAAGTGTTTCTTTGACGCACGATAAGATAGTTTTTATCTCTAACTTCTCACTTTCGGTATGAGGATGTGCGATCGCACATCACTCTCTGTGTGATTCGCATTCACTTGTTGGTCACTGCACTGACGTTTCATTTCTGACTGCACTGACGTTTTTGCTTTCTAATATAGTGCATTGACACGAATCATAATATCGGCACGGGGTTGAAGGCCAGTCGCGACGGGCCGATTCAACGCAAATTCACGCACCATTTTCGGCCGAACAATTGATTCACTATAGAATCTAATCATTTGCGGCCTATAGAGTACGGTGTTGTCATGGAACAACTGTTATAAGCCGCAACCCAAATTCTTAAAACCTTTTAAAGTTTTATTTAGTATTGGCAGTTTGATACCGAATCAGAACTAGCATAGATAGACTTTAGATAGACATTAGAAATATCTAATAATTTAATAAATATAGTAAAATCTAAACATGGAAAATATACCGTAAGAGTTATACGAATCTAAATTTTTTAATTTGTATAACTCTTAATTATTAAATAACTGATAATAATTAAATAATTTTTCTATAACTGTCATCCTATTTTGGTTCTTATATACTTTATTTTATTTAATGGTTAATAATAAGAAAAGCATGAAAATATACCGTAAACAACTAGAGATTATCAGAACTCTATTATAGATATCGATAAAAGTGATCAAATTTCCTGTTGGAACTAAGAATATCTGTTTGATTATCGTTTGTCACGTTTAAAAGTAATTCTTCCCGAAAAAAATAAACTGCCACAAAGAATCTTAAGTTAAATCACTTCATTCTCTACATTTATTATTACGATATTATTATATATTATTATAAGTGTCGCTCGATAATAAATATACTTAATGTACGACTTTTATGAAAAAATAATACTAGTTAGTCAACAATAAATTATTATTATTCAGTAATTTTATTACTAGTAACTAACGCGATTTTGAGTGCTCAAATTATAGGGTTGCCAGTATTTCAGGGTAATTCAGTGATTATAGTGATAGAGATAATCACTGATTTAGGGCGATACTAATTTTCAGATTTTATATTTAAGATTGTTTTAAGTTTATCTTAAGATACTGCATGGATTATTTTATTAGCTACGAGGTATCTGAAGATGCTTAAGACAATCTTAAATATAAAATCGGACTATGAATGCCGATCCTAATACTAAGTTGTCGTGATAAATTAATGATTTAAATTATTATCTGATAACGAGAAAAATAAATGTTCTCATGATTAGTATGAATTGTTTCGTATCTTGCATTTTTTCAACTAATTTATTCTTTTCTTTGATCGTTATATTGTTTAATTAAAAATCCAAAAGCAATTATTGCGTCATTGATTCTTTAAATATATTGATTAATATCTGTATATCAAATGTTGCTCTGGTATTCAAAATGTGCCAACAAACGGATTATTACAATATTTTAAGCAATATAAGGATATATTATATATATCATTACAAGAGTTTAATGATATATTCAGAAAAAAAGGAATTAAATGTTTACGATAAACTTATGATAAATTTGCGGATATATAAATTTATGAAATATTTGAAACAAGTTACTTGAATATTTTATTGACCTTATAGAAAAGTATTATTGTATGATCAGTAATAAATTACTATTGCTCAGTAATTTTACTACTAGTGTTAAATCTCTTATTTTTTATACAAGTCAGCACAAGTACACTGTAAAAATTGATATGTTAAATTTAACACATTTCATGTGTTCTAAATCATTCACTCTCATTTATGTGTAAATTTAACACAAAACAAATGTGGTAAAAAGTAACGCATAATATGTAAAAAATTAACACAAGAATTTAACACTTGAATATATGTTTGTTAGCCCCGCACTTTCCGAATTTTAAATTCTTTTTCATTGTACAATATTGGACCATATACTGTAAAAACTGATGTATTAAATTTAACACATTTTATGTGTCCCAAATTATCCATTCTCATTTATGTGTAAATTTAACACAAAACAAATGTGTTAAAAAGTAACACGCATAATATGAAAAAATTAACACAAGAATTTAACACTTAAATATCGTTAGTAATCACAGGTTGTGTTAAATTGACATATTTAATATGTCAGACATAGATTATGTCAATTTAACATTTTCATTTTATCAAAACCGTAGATTAATACTTCTCTCAAATATTAAAGTAACGTTTTTTTTTTAGTTAATTTAACATTATATTGGGAGTACAAATTAGTTCGGTTCGTTTTTTTGTGGTCAAAAATGCATTTATTTCAGAACAAAATAAATGGACAGATTAATCAAAGTATTGTCCATCGCTGGCTACTACTTTTTCCCACCTCTCAAGCAATTTTCGAATTCCATTTCGAAAAAATGTCTCGTCTTTTGAGG
>NW_022639605.1:740070-740235 GCF_010583005.1 Odontomachus brunneus
GATTGACGGTCAGGAAGGCTTTGCTGTGTGTTTGGTGGGATTGACAGGGAATCATCCACTATGAGGATACGCTCCCCTACGGCCAAACTCTTAATTCGGACCTGTACTGTCAACAATTGAACCGTCTGAAGGAATCAATCGCCCAGAAACGGCCAGCTTTGGCCA
>NW_022639605.1:740375-769846 GCF_010583005.1 Odontomachus brunneus
GGGAGCTTGGTTGGGAGGTTCTTATGCATCCACCTTATAGACCGGACCTGGCACCAAGTGACTACCACCTGTTCCTGTCTATGGCGAATGATTTTGCTGGTGAAAAATCCGCCTCAAGAGAAGCTTGTAAAAATCGACTGTCCCAGTTTTTTGCCAATAGGGACAAGGGTTTCTATGAGAGAGGCATAATGGAATTACCTTCAAAATGGCAACAAGTTATCGAACAAAACGGTGCATATTTGACCTAAATCGGATCATTCTAACTATGCTAAATAAAACCTTCAATTTCATGCAAAAATAATGGATTTCTTTTTACTACACCTTATATATTGAGTCAAACGAACTTTCTTTTCGATAAAATTTTATATCTTTGTAAAGAGAATAAATTCTCTCCTTATGAGTGCACGATAATAAGCTTTTCTAAAATTTATGATTAATATAATCACATACGTATGCAATAAAAAAATAAAATGACGCAAAAAATAACATGTCAGATTTTCTTTATTATTTAAAAAAAATAATCAAATATTAATTTGTCTGGAGTATCTCGGTAGATTATTTAAATTTCACAACAAATTTATCGTATATAATAATATTATATATAATAATACATAATAATAACCAAATAATCATTGAAACACTGAATCATTGAATCATTGAAGCAATGATTTACAGTGTTTTCTTTAACAATTATTAGTAATACTTTTCTGTAAGAAGAGAGGACATTTCATATGATAAAAAAATAGGAAAGATGAATTATTTCGAGATTAACGAACTTCTCAAAGATGAACCTTATATTGATGAGACCTTATGACTTTTAAAACAGATATATATGGTATTCAATGGCGCATCCGTCATGATACGATAAAGAAGAGGGTCACCCAATCCGAGAACCGGTAAGGTCAGAGGACGTATAGCTTCCTATGAAAAGGCTGATAAAGATACTGTCGTCGTATAAAATTGTCGTGACTCATTATGCATAGCATTTGTGTACATATTAATTGTACACTTCAATGAATATATAATGAATGATTAACGAATTTAGCTTATGTGTCGTGGATAATTTTGTTTTGTTACTCCAAAATAATTGAAATATGACCAAAATATCGCATACAACGCAAGCGGAACGGGTCAATAAAGAGATTCAAAGACTGAAATAGAAATTACTTTATTATGTCCCTACATGAAATGACGACTTTTAAGACTCTTGTTTTTTCGCTGTTGCTATCTTAATTAATGACGTTAAAAACAAGAAAATGCTCAAAATTCTTGCAAAGTATGTTGAAATAAATAAATTCACACTTACGTTCAATCGAACAAATTTGTAAAATAATTCGAAAATTGTCTCTTTGCTCCATTGATCAGCAAATAATTACAAAACAAACGTGATAATGGTAGTTAAAAAGTTGGCCAGGTTAATTTAATGACTAATTGATTATTAGAGATAAGATTATTATTTTCACTCAAACGATCACAAGAGTCATTTTATAAGTACAACTTTTTATTTCAACGTATTTTACAAGAATTTTTTCTCGTTTGTGACGTCATCAATCAGGATTACTACGATGAGGATCAGGAACTTAAAATTTGCCATTAACTTATATATCTTTTTCCAAAAATGTTTATTAGGAGTATATATTGTAATAAAAATTATAACAAAATTTTTGTAATGTTGGACCATACAGAATTATTTTACGAAATTGCTATATATTTGTTTAAAAATATTATGCACATTTGATTTTTACTATAATTGTAATTACTTGAATATTTTTTATATCGTATATCAGGTCAGACTGTCAAATTTACTATTTCTATAATGAATTTTTTTCTCAATTTCTATAATAATTTATATTACTATTTTAGTATAATTTAGTTTTACAAAAAAACATTGTAAAAATAAATATAATTTTAACGTTATTTTTGCTACAGTATTTTCTCCGCACTTGTATCATTTCCGTACGTACTCATAAAATATATATATTTTTGCACAGCCGTGTATCAGCATATGTCAGCGTAATCACGCGGTTAATTATACTTTACACGGAATCCGTTTGAGATATATTTTGAAATATAGTGGCAAGCAAGCGATGATCTCATCTAGAAAAGTCTACTTTTTTCTGCCTGTTTGGTTAGATATATCTGTAAAATATACGCACTGTTGCCTGCTGATGCGGATGTACATATTGATTCGGCGACACGCAAGCGTATAGCCCTACGAAATTGGGTCAAGCTCCATGATCCAGCTTTAGACACGGTCCATGTTGTCTAGGGTCGATAACACTCCACCACCAAATATATGAATCGCGAAAGTTGGTCATCGTCACGAATTGATTCTTAGGATTTTAAAACATGGGACGCGACAGAAATATTATTTGACAATTTGTGATGACAGGAATAATGCTTTGCAATCCGAGAGACTAAACATCGTAGCCGCCAGCAGAACACAAAGTGTCTGACAGCATTCGTAAAAGTATTCGACAAAAACGATCACGGCAGACCTGTGTGCAGTTAATGTCGTACTTTTCAAACTTTGCATATTTATTAATTGTCTTGCGTTGTGTTACTTTTTTGTGCTACAAAAAGGAATAAAATTTTCGCTAGTGCTACATTTTTCGAATTTGAGTTCTTTTCACCGTGCTATATTGCACCATATTTGTGCTGACTTGCACGATAAATGCGAAATCTTCAATAACGAAATGTGATAACTTCAATAACATTTAAGGAAATAAAGGAAAACAAAATTATACTTGACTTACATCTTTGTCAAAGAGAACTCAATAATTTTTAGTAAATTGGGGCTAATTTGTGTCTCAAAAGTTAAAAATTTGGTTGAAAGGGATGGGATAAATAAAAAAATTTAATATTTAATTTTTCTGTTTATTCTCGTGATTTTCGATAGATTTATAGCAATTTTTTTGTTCTGTTTGATTGGCACAACTCGAGGAAATTCAATAAATGCGTTGTACAAATGTTTATTTGCCATTTTAAGATATAATTTTATTATTTTAAGATATTTGATATATCATTTTTTTTATTAACTAAATAGAAGGAAATGTCAAATTTGTTCTAACAATACAATGTAACACAAATTAGCATCAATCTATTAAAATCTTTAAATTTATTTGAACAAAAGTGCAAGATGAGTATAATTTTATTTCTACTTTCTTTTTTAAATGAAGATAAAAGTTATTAATTTCGCATTTGCAACACAAGTCAGCATAACTATAACATAATACTACACAATAAAAAACATAATATTACAAAAATAAAAAAAATTTTTAATTTGAAAAGTAAGAGTTAGCAAAAACTTTGTTTTTTAATTATTTTAAATATCCTTTAAAGGGATATTATTTCAGGATGCTGAAGCTGAAAACTTTATCGACAGAATATTGACATTTCTTTGCAAATTTTACGTCATATTGGTTGTACATAATTATAAATGCTTTTATACGCGCAATGAAAGTACGTGTAAAAATAAATAGGATCATTGTTTAATATGTTATGAAAACGAAAAAAAATTTTAAATATAAGATTTCAAGCTATTAATTAGTGTAATATTTGTCTAATACAAAAATTCTGCTGTTTGTATATACCGAAAGTATACATCTCAGTGAGAAATGACTTATCGATTGACGTCGAAAAGACGTCGAATCAACGTCTATTTGATGATTTCGACGTCGATTCGACGTCTTTTCGACGTCGATCAATAAGTCATTTCTCACTGGAATGCTCCAAACAGAAAAATTTTGAACAACATTGCTATTTCTTCGCATCTGAATTCAGAAGTTTAAGAATATCCGAAAAGTTTACAGAAAGATTTCTACACATTTGTGGTTAGGTTTTCCACCGAAATATAGTAAAACAAAGCAACACATATTTACGTAAATTTTGTATATACAAGAAAAACAAAAAGGATAGCGTGATTATATTAATGATGATTGTCTCTTCGTTATCGACATTTTTCGATTTGTCATTCACTTCAGCATCCCTTCAAAGGGAGATTAAAAATATCATCGAACAAATATAGACTTCTTTCTGCAAAGTTTATGTTGCATTGCTTACGGAATTACAAATACTTTTGCGCAAAGAAAGTATATGCTAAAATGAATTGGAAAATTGCCCAATATGTGACAGAAATGATAAAGAATTTCAAAGATCAACTCGAAATGTTAACGTCAGTTAGCTTAAACATTTATTTATTTAATACAAAAGCTTGTATATATACCGAACTTGTGTTTGCTCCGCTTAAAACAATTTCAAAGAACATTTCTGTAACATTACAGTTGAATTTAGAAACTTAAAACGGAAAGTTTGCAAATAAATTTCAAAAAAAATATATAGGGTGTCCATTTAAATCGAACACCTTGAATATTTCACTTATTTTTGATAATACGGAAAAATATTTCAGATGAAAGTGGAAAGGTGTCGAGCGGGATACATTTTGGTCACGTTGCTTTTTTTCTAGATGGAGGCGCTAAAAAGATATGAAGGTTACCTTCACTTTTTTAAATGGAATTATGATTTTTTTTATAAATATGATTCCTCTATTTATTTTATGTATAAAAATACTAAGAAGTCGAAATAATAATTGTCGAAAAATCAGTAGTTTACGAGATATTTTATACTTTATTTTGACAAAAAATTTAGTCAAGGAGATGTTCAAAATGATGTCAAAATGTAAACTTTTCAAGTCATACTATTTCCCGTAAGGCTGGATATCTTTAATAGTACTTTGTTAATGCTAATGTGTGCGATTCGTATTCAAAACTTTTTAATTTGAAATTTTCGAATTATTGGGATTCGAATCATAGGGATTCGAAATTGAATCGAATCGAATTTCACTTGTTTTGATTTGATTCGATTCGAATTCGAATAGTTCGCCCATCTCTATAATGAAGTTTATATTTATAAAAAAATAATACGAGGTCTGTTCAGAAAGTATCCGCCCTACGTCAATATCTCTGTATCTTAGTTTACTATTGTATATATTTGAGGGGAATCTTTATATATATGAGTGTTTCTGTCAAGAGAGGCACGGCTCTGCAACTCTTCAGTCGACAGCAGTACGCAGTTGTGTACGCAAGTGTTGAAAACCGTGAAGACCGCATTTCTACTTTCTTAATGACCGAGCACACATATACAACACATATACACATATATAACAAGCAATGAATTTATATAAAATTTTGCTAAAAACTTGGGCACTCGTGTTCGGAAACGATCAGTATGATCCTGAGACAAAAGTCCAATCTTCTCAGTGAAAACGGCAGAAGAACAACAACCGAAGAAAGCACATCAAAGCCGAAACAATATGAAGACAATACTTACTGTTTTTTCGACCACGTATTCATGTTATTTATCATGAATATGCTCCACGAGACAATGTGTTTTGTTGCGCATTAATGTGAATGTCTTTTATACTGGTACGCACGGTACGACACGAAAGAAGTAAAACAGTAAGTTTTAAAGGCACATACTGTATATTATGGGCTAACGGGTGCTAATGCTCGCGAGACTCGTAAAGCAGGCCCGAGGAAGATTTGATGAAAAGGAAGTCGACAGATATCCGCGCAAGAACCAGAAAGCGTCGACGAAGAGAGGCCGCTCAGGAACCAAGAGGTACCGACGAAGGTAGGCGACGGGAGACCGCACAAGATCCAGAAGTCGCCGACGAAAGAAGGCGGCAAAGGTCTACAAGGAGATCTGAAACACTAAAACCTCCTCTCCTCCCGTAGGAGTATCGAAACGGGATCACTCCGAAGAGCACAAGCCACGAAAGTGTCCTCCTCTCCCCTCGTAGAAGTATCGCACGGACTCACTCCAAAAAGTGACCCAAAAATCACAAATAAGATATTCATGTACACGATGATACGACGTACACGACGTACACGATTGAATTTTTTAGAAGAAAACTTGTCGCGCTTCCGAGTGGTACCACATACGGACAAAGACTGACTACAAGCCTTGTCCACAATCTTGCTTTAAGACTTAAGAAATTGACCAACCACAATCGATTATTCTTTTAAAAATCAATCATAGTTGGTCAATTTCTTACGGTTTACGACTTGTTTAGGCTAACAACTGAGTAACGACTGCCGCTGATTGGCTTGGTAACGATAAACAACGAAACATACCGCTTAGCTCCGTTTAACGAACATCGCGACATTTACGATGCTTATCGCCTGTTGCCGAGTTCTGTTACTATGCCGGGTCGTTCACCCAACACAGTTAATAAGGAATACTACCTACAAGTTCTGAAAAGGTTACGAGATGCAGTGAGAAGGAAGCTGTCTCACTTGTGGAAAAGCGCTGACTAGCTTTGCTTCACCACGATAACACAACATTCATCTCATATTACCTAGGATTTTTTGACAAAACACGGTATATCCTAAATCCGTCGGCCTCCGTATAGTCCTGATATAGCTCCGCGCATGTGGCTGTTTCCGAAATAAAAAAAAAACCTTTTAAAAGGAAAGAAATTTGACAATATGGACATAAAATAGAATACGACGGTATAACTATTGGATATTCCAAAAACTGAATTTCAGGACTGCTTCAGGGAGCAGCGCTGGGGAAGGTTGTAGTTTCCAAAAAAAGAAAACTTTAAAAGAAATATAATCGCTATTGCTTTAAAGTAGCTTTTTCTCTTCGCATAACGTAATATCGGATACTTTCCGGATAGATTTTGTAAAAGGATAATATGATCGTGTTAATAATGATCGACAATTAGCTACGATATTTACATCATTAATAAATTTACGACATTAATCTACATTATTGATATTTATTGCATGCGCGCGGGAAAGAGAGAAGAAGAAGAGAGAGAGAGAGAGAGAGAGAGAGAGAGAGAGAGAGAGAGAGAAAGTAAATTTTCGTCATCAACTTCAGTTTCCCCTTATTACTATTGTTGCGTTTGCAGCGCAATATGCCCAAAATAGAAATATATTACAGCATAACTGGCCATAACTATACAAGAATAATCCACAAAATTATGATTTTTGAGTTTTTATTTTACCAATGAATAATCCATGTGTCTTTCTACATAAAACAAAAAAGTTCCATGCTTTATGGCCGCCTAAAATTAATTAAAAAGGAGTTTTTATGTTCTAGTTGTGCTACTTTTTTACTAATTGCGTCTTTTTTACTTATCTTCTAAGAGTTAAGTTTGTCAATGAATATGCTCAAAGCAAAAAAAATTAACCATACTTCTCTTTTTGAACGATTGCTAAAAATCTTTGTATCTATACTTTTTAAATCATGTATTAAATTTTCATCTTCATTTTGCTTGAAACGTATTTCATATGGGTTCTTACATAACTGCGACCTATTAATAAAAATATAGAATTCGAAAAGTACGGAGCTACCTTCACACAGATTCGCGGTAAGTAGTAAAACGTCCGACATAGTCAGACTCAGCGAGATTTCGTTTCGCCGAGTGCCGCATCGGATTTTATCGCTTATTTTGCGCGCACATATACACTGAATCATGTTACATCAACAAAGTTGCTCGTACGTGATCTGATCCTTCTCGCGGTCTTCGCCGGTTCGCATTTCACACCAAATTCTGTCAGCGAAGTCGTTTACGATACTATCAACTCATACAGCACAAAAACATTGCTACAATATTTCAACATTGCATATTACAATGCAATGTTACAGAAATTTTGCAGAGACATTGATTTGCAATATTACTTTAGTAATATTGCAGCAATATTTCAAAAATATTATGATTATAATATAATATTTTTTACTTATTTACTAATTATTTACTGTTACTTGTATTTCAAATTCAGTAATATTTTACATCTATAGTGCTTCTAGAATAATACTTAGAATAGTACCCAAACAGCACAAGATGTTCTAAAGACGTCCCAGGTATGTCCTGAGGACGTAGAAACGTCCTCAGGATATCCTCAGGACGTACTCTGCATATCTTTTGGACATTTGTGCTGTTAGGGTACTTATTAGTGAGTTATTAATACCAGCATTTGTTTCACTATATATTTCTTATACTTCTTATATCGAAGATATAAGAATCTTACTTCTTATATCAGAGAAAAAATTTCTTTAAATTTAATATTCGTACTTATTTAATTTTAGCTTGTTTCATTAAAATATTACATTCTTACCCAGACAGCACAAAATATTCTGAGAATATTCTAACAACATGATTTTCATATATTCTGATAATATTTGAAAAGAATATTCTTACATGGTTTCAAGAATGTTCTGAATATTATTGGAATATTATTTGTTATATTTTCAGAATATTCTATTAAAACAGCATAAAATATTTGAAGAATATTCTAACAAGATGATTTCTACGCATTCAGAAAATATTCAGAAAGAATATTCTTATATCGTTTTAAGAACGTTGTGAATATTATTAGAATATTATTTGCTAAATTCTCAGAATATTCTAAGAACATTTTAATAACTTCACATCACCGAACATTGTAGTAAGGTTATGGGTAAGTTACAAGCTTACACATTTTAATGAGCATCCCAGATACAACACAAAATCATTTTGATGTTAAGATGATATCATTTTGACATCAATGTCTTAAAATTGTAATGAAAATGGTATCGTTTGACGTCAAAATGACATCACTTTTATATCATTTGACGTTATTTTAATTTTTATATAACTTGTTATATAACTTTGTGTTCTACCTACCCTACTGAAAAAATCCAGCTGAGATCTCAATTGAGAACTCAATTATAGAGTAATTACTCTGTCAAAATATTGTGAGAGAGAAAAAAGTAATATTCTCTCTCTTTTGTGAGCATGTTGTATGTCAAAGTTTTATTACTTATACAACATTGTGTTAATATTAATCGCATTGTGATTGTTGTTACATTCTTTAAAACATTTACCGACAAATATGTCATTACATTTTTTAACGATATTAGAATATATTGTAAATATAATCCACCAAGATACTGTTACAGCGGATTGGCATTACCAGTTCCCGTACGATCACTGAATTAAACATTAAACAGCATAGTGATGCGACAGCATCTAAAGATGGTGCCGTCTGACATGGGATCGATCCACGCGAATCTCACGAATAAAACGACACAAAATATGAAATGCTAGATTTTTTTGTTATTTAGACAAAATAATACTTCATTTTTCACTAAATGAAATTATATAATATTATTAAGATATTGCAATATTGCTATGATATTGTATAATATTATATGCTATGTGGGTAATGTACTGTGAAAGTACTAAAGAATATTCATAAGATATTCTTTAAGATATTCTTTAAAATATTCATAGAACGTTCATAGAACATGATTTTTTGTCTATTTTAAATGTTCTCTTGGAAATTATTACTAACTTCGAAGTATCATGTGAGAATAATCTACGAATATTTAAATATCCCCGATATTATTCTTAGAATGTTCATAGAACATACTTATGCTGTCTGGGTAAATAAAATATTTTTTAAATAAAAACTTTTATTTTGTTCAAGGAAACCACATCGTTTAATGAAATGACACTATTATTTTAAATATTAAAACAGTAATAAATTATGATGGCCCTCAGATATAAAATTAACAAAAATTAGAAGAGAAAAACGTTTAAGAGCTTAGGCACAAGTTTAATAGTGAAATAATACATTGAAAGAAGAATACAGAAATAATTACATTAAAAGAAACCAAATCATATGCGTTTCGACTTGCTTTGTTATTTACTGAAGAGGACCTAAAGCAGGTCGAAACATATAAATTTGGTTTTTTTTTAGTAATTATTTTTTATTGTACTATTAAACCTGTGCCTACACAGAGAGAACGATTTAGTTGGATCAAATAAACGCTTCTTTGGAATAGTCCAAACAAATTTTTCGATTGATCAAATTTTGTTTGAAGCAACAAAAATATTTATTGGCGGCTTATTTCCAAAGAAATATTTTTGTTGTATCAACCAAATGATTCGTTTGGACTATTCCAAAGAAAAATTTATTTGAATCAATAAATCGTTTTCTCTATGTAGACTCTTAAACGCTTTTCTCTTTTAATTTTTTATGATTATTTTAAATAGTATATTTTTAAAGTTTTTTCAAAATTTATTAATCTGATTTGTTTGATTTTGATTTTCTTAGATTTTTTATCTTTTATTTTTTTGTTTAGATTAACCATTATAATATTCTGTTAAAAATCTAAAAATAATTATATCATTAACACACATTATATCAATATTTATCATATGCTGGCATCGGGTCGTTCCTCCTTGATGAAGCGGACTGAAATATTCGCGAAACATTGGAATCAAACAAAGATGAATCCATGCAGCTCAAATCCGGAAACCAAATCTGATAGACATTTTACTGTTACTGCAATATCAGAGCAACGTTGCAGCAACATTTTACAAGGTATCTGTAATATTGCAAACTTGCAAGAAAACATTGCTGCAATTTTATTGTGCTGTGTGGGCAATGCTATATAGCGTTGAACGCTACGCATCGATATCGTGCATCCACATGTTATCAAAGTGTAAACGTCTGATCCGAGGAGATTAAGTTGAACGCGAATCGGCAAACTTTACATTGCACTGATAAATATCACGATATATATCTTGATGCAAGTCGAAACATATAAATTTGGTTTTTTTTAGTAATTATTTTTTATTGTACTATTAAACCTGTGCCTACACAGAGAGAACGATTTAGTTGGATCAAATAAACGCTTCTTTGGAATAGTCCAAACAAATTTTTCGATTGATCAAATTTTGTTTGAAGCAACAAAAATATTTATTGGCGGCTTATTTCCAAAGAAATATATTTGTTGTGTCAACCAAATAATTCGTTTGGACTATTCCAAAGAAAAATTTATTTGAATCAATACATGTTACAACCTACGTCACTAATGCCGCTTCCAATTTTAGTGTCAGTTTATAAAGGAAGATATTAAAAATATAATTTATTTTAACGAAATCTTAATTAATCATTAATAATTGTTTCTGGGATTTTCTAAAAAACAAAAGATGACAATTATTGGTCCAGCAGATCCAGAGAAAGTTATGAAAATCGAAATTGTTAAAACTTTTTATTTGTTAAAATAGTCATATGAAGTGTATTTTAAAAGTCACACATCGGCAGAATTTTATAAAGGTTAATGGGATGGACTATACCGCAACGTGTTTAAATACTTGCTGCGACGATGCTATTTAATTTTTTAATGCAAAAAATTACTGAGTAAAATTCAAACACTCTAAAATAAGCTACAATAGGTTTTATTAAGAAATTGTAATTTTAAAATAATGAAAAAAATTGGAAAAGAAAAAACTATGAAAAATGACCTTATTTAAAACTAAAACTTTTTTAATTCTTAATATTTTAAAATAAAAACTTTATACTCTTGAGATATGTTATTTTAAGGAAGAAATGCGCACGATGCAATGCGCTTCAAAAAAGGTATTTATTTGAAGGATTGATGGTAATATTTTTTGATAGTGGGACCACACTGATGCTTTGAGACTTACATCTGATGTTCGAGAGGGTACCCTAAACTAAACAGATGTCGCACTAAGTCCGATTTTCTAATTCTAAATTACAATTATCAAGGCGAAAAAATGTTTGCTAGGATATTCTACATTCCCGATGTCTTTTAAGAGTTAAAGCTGTGTACTCTTGTGCGTGTGTGTGCGCGCGCGCGTGTGTGTGTGTGCGTACATGTGTGTGTGATAAAATATAAATCCTTTAAAATAAAATCAGTTGTGTTAATGTCGACATTTGTTTTGAGAAATGAATAGTAAATGTAGAGAAGTTTGTTTTTTTATTTATACACATATAATTTATTTATTGTACATGCAGAGGAGAGTCCAAAAGGAGAAACCTTACTATTTTTACATTTTTATTTTGAAATATTTTGATTTTGATTTTAAGATATTAATTTTTGATATAAAAATTTTTATTTTGAGATATTTTGAAAGATAAAAAAAGGAAAAGAGAGGTTGGAAGAGATTATTAGCGTGCACGCATATTTGTCACTCTCGTTAAGCTCTGCGACACCGAAATTCTACAATATCTGTCGAATTTCTTTCTAACGCATACCACAAGCATACCTTGCATACAATACATTAATACATGTATAGAACGTATAACATACATATTTATTATGATTAAAAACATATCAAGAGTAAAACACTTCCTGTATAACACAAATATTTACTAGATATTCTAAGAACATTCTAAGAATATTCAGATGTTCTTAAAACGTTTTTAGAATATCTATTGAATTTGTGCTGTATGAATTAAAAACACTTCATATGACTATTTCAATAATCAATAATAAATCCAAATTTTTATAGCTGTTTCCGGACCTGTTGAATAAATAATTGTTATTTTCTCTTTCTAGGATACCTTAGAAAAATAGTTTCCGATGATTAGTTAAGGTTCCGTTAAGGTTTGTATCAGTGGATCAAAATTGGGCTTTTTTAACATTCTTCTTTACATATTGTTTGTATTTTTGTTTTTATAACATACTTTAGTCAAGAGTTTGATAAATGACACTCGTATGTCAGATTACAAGGATATAATGCGCGTGTCATTATACAGCTACTGTCCATCTCCGCGAAGCGTGCGAAATGATTCAAGACCTTCTCTAATGAAACGTGAAGATCTTAATTATGCTTGCGCGTGATTAAGACGAATTGGTAGACGTTCCAATGTTTTGATCGGACGAAGCAGACGTTTCAATTAGTCTCGATCTTAATTGAATGTATCGAGTTTTGCGAAACAATTTTTCTCTCTCTTATCGTATTTCTCGAATCTTCATGCAATAATAGAAACTTCAAGAGACGATTGACTGACGAATTCAGCTGTTATCAGTATTATTCTCAAAGTCAGTGACTGTTATTCTCAAAAGACATCGTTAATACTTCATTATGTTACACGAAGAAAAACGTTTGATCATAATAATATGAAGTTTGATTGTAGTGAATGAATTAACACGTTTTGGTTGAAGAAAACAGAATTTTTAGTTCTTAAAACGAAATTTTGGTTATAAAAATTTTAAAAATGTCTTTTTCAACCAAAATATATTGGTTTGCTTATTAAAATTAAACTTTACGTTAATATAATCAAAATTTTTCCTTCATGTAGATAAAATATATGATAACATTTAAGATGGTCTTATCGCTTGGTATTTACATAGTAGCGCTTGTAGATAATAACTCATAAATATATAATTTGTCACACAAAATTACGTTTTTCTATAAATTTATTTTACTAAGATCCGGTTGTATCAACATTATTTTGAAATAAGCGAGACTTAAATATGTATCTATCTTTATCTTTCTTTTTATATAAATAAAGACAGACATATAAATGGTAAATCTTTATAATAACGGACTCAGCACCTATGACCTTGACCTTCATATATATATGATCACCCTCCTGAGTAACTTTCAGAAGGTTTCGCTCGTTGTTTGTTAAAAAGTTATTAATGAGAGAAATTTGAAAAATATATTATAATTTTTCGATACTATGTACTGTTAACGAGACAAAGTGCGACATATATGTGCTACATATTTCAATAGTCGCTTGTAATTTTGCGTGGAAAGTCGAGAACATATGTGTGGAACGAAATAATTGTAGACTTTCTTTCGGACTGTAAGCACGAGAAGATATAGCTTTTGCTTTGCGTTGATACCATCGCGTTGATACTACCTTGTGTTTATATTTCAATATTTTTTTCTGAATGTGCTTATACTACTCATTGCCTTCAATGTTTATGGTAATTATCAGTTATAGGGGAGGCTACTCGAATGACTGACTTTTTTCTCAGAAACAAAATATTAATAAAAAAGGTGCCTGTCCCTAGCCGTGTAACTGGGGAGCTACGATCCCCACATCCCCCGCACCGCGGCAGGGGGAAAGGACCGAGTCTTTTGTGAGAAATTCTCACTTTTTAGAAAATACATCTTTTTTTCGTAACATTTCTAAGATATACATTTCATATGTACAGTGTAAACAAAGTACACTGTACTTGCGAAATTTCTTTTGTTTATAATTTTGTGCTTAAGTACAACAGACGGCTAGGGACAGGCACCTTTTTTATTAATGTCTTGGAAATGCGATAAGCGACCGACATATAACCACGGAGCCGCGGGGCATAACATACGTATACTGTTTACCATATTTCAATATACACTGTGTACCAAAATTACATTCCGTTTATAAAACTCTTTTTTCAATAACTTTTTAACAAACAACGAGCGACAGCTGAAATCTTTTGAAGGTTACTCAGAAGGGTGATCTTTATCATATATATAAAGGTCAAGATCATAGGTGCTGGATCTGTTATTGTAAATGTAATTATAATGAATGCTTTATTTATTCATGAATTTATTTAATAGAAATATACAGTTAATAAAAAGAGCTAAGTATTTAAATATGTGTATTCACAGTATGTCTAAAAAGTTCCCAGATTAAGTCTATAAATAAATAACAAATTGAGATATAAATTTTATTTCTATCAAGCTTCTATGTAGTCGCCTTCCCTCTCTATACACGCAGCACAACACCGGTACAAATCTTAGAAGCTATTATAATATTCTTTTTACGGAATTGCTTTCAGCTGACGCATCACAGATTTTATCCAAATGCTAAAATATATTGTTTAACAGTTTCCCTTTTAGTTTTAATTTTATCTTCGGAAATAGAAAAAAATCTGCTGGGACCGAGTTAAATGAATATGGAAGATGTTGTAACATTGTGATTTGTCGTTTGACTAAAAACTGTGAGACAATCATTACTGTGTGGAAAGGCGCGTTGCAGGGTTGGGTAGTAACTAAAAAGTTAAACTTAAAAAGTTAAAAGTTAAGTTAAAAAGTTAAATGGCTTTAACTTAACTTAGTTACATTTTTACCCTCTTAACTTTTAACTTAACTTAGTTACATTTTATCGGTAACTATTAACTTTTAATTCAATTATCTTGAAGATTATCATGCCTAAAGGTGTCGCGAGACGTCAAAAGGGTATTCAGTGCAGGAGAGCTCATTTTTTACAATCTTCGAGGAAAAATATCCAATAAAAAAAACCCCGCACTAATCATATGAAAAAAATGGTTTCAGTCGAATTGACTTAAACTATGATATTTTGTAGCATATGAACCAAGATAGCACATGGATGGACGTCTAGTGGACGTTCAAGTTTGAATATTGGGACGTCCATAAAACGTTCGAATAAAGCAAAACAGACATCCGGTGGACATTTATAGGATATCCGTTTTTACCTATTTTGGACGTCCTTGGAATATTCAAAAAAGAACCTACACTGGACATTATTTTTAGTGTCCTTATTCGGTTCAATTTTCTAACAGAAACTACCAGGTATGTAAATATAAAACCGGAATTTTTGTATAGAAAATACACGTTTATTGTATGAAAATGATAAAAAATATTTTATTCGAAGTATTGCCCATCGCTAGTTATACATTTTTCCCACCTGTCTGACAATTTGTGGATGCCACGCCAAAAAAACTGTTGCTCTTTTGAGACAAACCAGTCATCGAGCCATTTTCGTACATTTTCGTAAGAAGTGAAGCGTTGCTTAGCAAGTGCGTGTCCCATCGATGCAAATAAATAGTAATCGGACGGAGCCAAGTCTGGTGAGTAAGCCGCATGCGAAAGTATTTCCCAACTAAACGCCTCAATCGTTTCCTTGACGTTTTGCTGTGTGTGATGGTGCATTATCATGAAGCAAAATCACTTTGTGTTGCCTTTTTTTTATATTCTGGTCGTTTTTCACGCAAAGCTTGATTCAAATCGATCATTTGTCGGTAGCGTTTAGTATTAACGGTTTGGCCAGGTTTTAGCAGTTCATAATAGATCACACCCTTCTGATCCCACCAAATACAGAGCATTGTCTTCCGTCCATAGCGATTTGGCCTTGCAGTCGATGTCGATGGTTCGCCTGGAGTTACCCATGATCTTTTACGCTTAGGATTCTCAAAATATATCCACTTTTCATCGCCAGTCACAATTCGATGGAGAAATGACTTTCTTTTGTACCTGGCGAGCAGCATTTCGCAAGTGGTTTTTCGGTTTTCCTGCTGTCTTTCATTCAGTTCATGTGGAACCCATTTTCCCATCTTCTGGATCTTTCCCATGGCTTTCAAACGTATGGAGACGGCTTCTCGTGTCACATTTAATTGATCTGCGAGTTGTTGTTGCGTTTGAGTGTCATCCTCATCCAACAATGCTTGCAATTCGCTGTCTTCAAACTTTTTCGGTGGTCTTCCATGTTCTTCGTTTCTCACGTCAAAATCGCCACTTTTAAATTTTTTAAACCACTCAAAGCACTGTGATTTACCAAGAGCATGCTCACCGTAAGCTTCGACAAGCATTCGATGCAATTCTGCAGCAGTTTTCTTTAAATGGTAACAGAAAATCAATGCTGTCCGCAAATTGTAGTTTCCAGGCACAAAATTCGACATGTTCAACGCTATTACAAATTATGCTGTTGTATGAAACTTGTATTGTTGTGAGTTGAAAATCTTTGTTAGAGATGTCAACAAGGAAATGGCGCCAATGACGCGGTTTGACGGTAACTACATTGACAGCTAGGGCCATCTATGGGTAAATTCCGGTTTCATATTTACAGACCTGGTATTCGTAAATGTTACAGCATTTGCTGATTTCATTTGAAAATTTTAGATTACTTGATTCTAATGTTATATCACATTTAAAAATTCTCACTGGCACTGGTGGGACTCAAACTTGAATCCGCGAGGCATCTCTCAATTATGAATCTGTTGCTTTAGACACCACTTCATCGATCGATATAAACGTCTTACATTTTGTCTATATATGTTGTAATTAACACAATAATATAATTTTCTGATAACATAATTTAATAAAATGATTTAATTTCAACAAAAATTATATTTTTTGTACTTTTATTGTTAATTTAATCCTTAGCTAATGAAGTAAAATCTACAAAATCCCGCACAATCCATTTCGTTATCTTTAAATTTTTATAGTAAAAATTCTTTATTGTTAATTATTACTGAATAAAGTCATAAAAGACTGTAAACTTTGAGTAATTATAAAATACCCTTATAGAAATATCATACTAAGAATCATTGATAATTACTTATTATCCAGTATTTTTAATACTGAAAATAAGTAATTATTAATGATTCTTAGTATGATATTTTTATAAAGGTAGTACAATTAAAAAGAAAGAAAAATCTGTCTTATTATATAAAATTTAATTAAATTAATTAAATTTATATATAAACATACAAATCAGCGCTTATTATAAGCGATGGAGTATCTGTCTAATGTAACCATAAAATAAAAATAAAATTAGTTAATAATAGTAATTTCTCACAAATTCTCAGGGTATTCCACGTAATGATTTGCAAAATATTTATTATAATAAAGTTTTAAAGAATATTTTAGAATAAATTAGGCTCGGATAATTCTTCAGATATTAATTTAAGGAATTCTTCAGATATTAATTTTCCTAATTATTTAGGTATTCTTTAAAATAAATTCATCTCTGTGTTATCTGAGTTAACATTTTCTCATTAACTATATTATCTTAGTTAACATTTTCTCATATCTTTGAACATCATCCTACTAACTGGATAATTGCAACGATGCAATGCTCATGAATAAGAAATGATAGGACAAATTCTATATTATTTATTTCTAAAAGCCAAAAGCTTGAGATGCAAGCATAAAAAATAAATAACAATGTGTATAAATAATAATCTGTTGCCTAGATAGCCAAGCCTGCAAAAGTCAGGTTTTGCTAAGAAGTGTGTGCTGCATATTATGCTGACATAATTTTGGCATTAACGAAGTATGATCTGCTATGTCAGATAATGCGTGTACAAATGTAACAGAAATCTAACAGAATCTGCGTCATAATATGATGGCAAAAATAGTGCAAAAATGAGACACGATATGTCAGCAAAACAAGAGAAAAATTTAAATATTAAGTGCAGACATGATTTTTCGACATGAAACAGCATAAAATCGAACAAAGAACGATGTCATATCCTAGACAGCACAAAATGTTCTGAGAATATTCTAACAGGATGATTTCCATATATTCTGAGAATATTCAGAAAGAATATTCTTACATGGTTTCAAGAATGTTCTAAATATTATTGGAATATTATTTATTATGTTCTTAGAATATTCTATCAAAACACAGAATATTCGAAGAATATTCTAACAAGATGATTTCTACGATCCAGAAAATATTCGGAACAAATATTTTTGTATCGTTTTAAAAACGTTATATATGTTATTAGAATATTATTTCATAAATTCTCAGAATATTCTTATAACATTTTAATAAACCTTCATATCACCGAACATTGCAGTAAGGTTATGAATAGGTTACAAGCTTACACATTCTAATGAGCATCCCAGGTACAACACAAAATCATTTTGATGTATTAAGATGATATCATTTTGAGATCAATGTCATGAAATTGTCATGAAAATGGTATTAGACGTCAAAATGACATCACTTTTATATCATTTAACGTCATTTTGATTTTTATATGACTTTGTATTCTACCTGCCCTACTGAAAAAATCCAGCTGAGATCTCAATTGAGAATTCAATTACAGAGTAATTACTCTGTCAAAATATTGCGAGAGAGAAAGAAGAAATATTCTCTCTTTTGCGAACACGTTGTATGTTAAAGTTTAATTACTTATATAACATTATATTAATATTAATCGCATTGTTGTTACATCCTTTGAAACATTTACCAACAAATGTGTCATTACATTTTTAAATGTTAGAAGAATATATTGTAAGTACAATCCACCATTGTTACAGCGCATTGGCATCACTAGTTCCCGTACGATCGTTGAAGTTAAAGCATTCAACAGCATAATTATCTAAAGATGGGTGACCGTCTGACATGGAATCGAATTCACGCGGATCTCATGAATAAATAAAACGACACAAAATATGAAATGCTAATTTTTTTTATTATTTAGACAAAATAATACTTCATTTTTCACTAAATAAAATTATGTAATATTATTAAAAATTGCAATATTGTGATATTGTGTAATATTACGTGCTACGCGGGTAATGTGTTGTGAAGGTACTTAGTGTAAGAGACCGGCTGTGCCAAAAGCAAGGCCTCACAGTATAAAAGAAGATAGCCAAATTATTGGTTATGAATCTCCTTTAGCAGTAACGTCCGTTACGCACAAGTGCCAGGAAGGCGAACCAAGCTGATCAATGGGAACACCTTGGATAAATGGGCGATAGGGATAGCGCCTAGTCGAATTGCACTCAGAACTCTATTGTAAATACTTTATTACTCGCATGGAAGATACACTCTAAACTCTTCGCGGTTTCTACATGTGACACACACCTCTCGCCATGTTCTCTACCCTCCTCTTCTTTCTACGTCTCTCTACCTATCCGAGAGCTCGTCTCTCACCACGTGATCTGGTGGTCATGCGCAGATCTTTAGCTATTCTCTCGACCTATCGCATAACGCGAAAAAGGTGCGCAAGCGGCGGTTCAGGCATTAGCGCCCCCTGTGGTGTAGGTTTCTACTAATAAAATACGGGACGAATGGACACCGTTTCTTACAGCTCGGCCATTCTGGCGTGTCAAACGTCTCGAGTGACATTCAATAATTCTCGCAAACAAAATAAACATTGCACATATGAGATGCTCAACCGTGATACATATGCATAAATAAACTAAACACAAAATTACAAAATTATTAATTCTGGTCAGTCTTTGGCTTATACAATGGCACATTTTTTTTTTTTTTTTTTTTAAATCATAAAGTAAACTCAAAGCTAGACTATAGTTAAAAAATATAAATTGAGACTTAAAAAATAATCAGGTTATCACGGGCTTAATCCACGGTTTGATTCTATCAGGAGATAGAATCGAATTGTACGGTTTGGCCGTATGGTTGTATCCTGGGATATCCTGAATTACGTATCTGTTTTTAGACAACGTTTTCGCTACTAGGTATGGGCCCTTATACGGAGGTTTTAATTTCCTATCTTCTCCAGGTTTTAAAGTGGTATCCCTAATTAGCACATAATCCCCAGGTTTGTACCTAGAAGGCGTTAGATGCCTTTTGTCATAATACACCTTGTTATAATTTTGAATCTTATTTGTGACTTCAATAGCCATTTTCCGACTAGTATCTCTATCACTTTCCGTCGCGTCCTTATCCTTACAAAGGTTATTTAAAAATTCTATCAGTTTAGAGTCAGCCTGATTCCTCTGGTCGTATCCCAGAAGCAACTTGGCAGGAGTACACTTAATTGAGGAATGATAAGAGTTATTCATCACGTATTGAATTGTAGACAACTTAGATGACCAAGTCATTTGATCATCAACAATCTTTCTGAGAGACGACTTAAGGAATCGGTTCACCCTCTCCACCATTCCGTTAGCCCAAGGGGCCGCTACAGCTATCAACCTATGTCTTATGCAACGAGACTCTAGGAATTCTGCAAATTCGCCTGAGGTGAATGCGGTACCTCTGTCAGAAACAATTTCCTCCGGATTCCCGAAGACATCGAATACGGGAATAAAATTTTTAATGACTTCCTTTGAACCTGTGCTCCTAACTGGCAAAAGCCATGTAAACCGTGTAAAAGAGTCGATAAGTACTAGAACATGTCTAAAACCGTCTGACGATTCAGTAAGCGGACCGAAATGATCCGTATGCAAAATCTGGAAGGGTTTGTCCGAAATGGGCGAAATTTGCAGTTCTCCTTCTTTAACATTGGACGTTGAATTTGCGAGCAAACAAACCAAACAATTATCTATGTGATTTCTGGTTTTCTTACGCATGGAGGGAAACCAGTAGTTAGCATAAAGACCTTGATACGTCTTCTCCGCACCACAATGTGCGTAGTCGTCATGGTACACTCGCAGTAAACTACTAATCATACTATCGGGTATAACAAACCTTGGCTTATCATTGCACTTTCGGTAGACACAACCGTCGACTAGCGTATATTTGTCATGTTCGGACTCTTCTAGACTGGTAGCAATTGCCCGGATTTGTGGGTCTGCGAGTTGCCTATATTGCAGCTCTTTTTCTAGAGGCATGCTTTCTATTGACGACACAATTCTACTAAGTGCGTCAACGTGTGCCATCCTTTTGCCATCTCTATGCACCAACTTGAATCGATAATTCTGTAGTCTCAAGGTCCAGCGCGCGATACGAGTATTCAAATGGGCTTTATTAACAGCGTATACCAGCGCATTGCAGTCGGTAACAACCGTAAAAGACAAACCGTATAGATAAATATGGAACCGTTCGATAGCCTTAACAACCGCTAACATTTCCAGTTCAAATGAATGGTATTTACTCTCGGCCCCATTCGTTACTTGGCTATAATAGGCGACCGGAGCCCATGAACCGGAAGATTGTTTTTGAAGTAATATAGCGGCAAGTGCTATTGAACTTGCATCCGTATGCAATTCAGTTTCGCTTGACGGGTTGTATAAACGCAGGACTGGATAAGACACTAATTCCGATTTCAATAAGTCGAAAGATTTCTTACATTCTTCGTCAAAAACAAAGTCAGAAGTTTTCTTCAAGAGATTGTGCAATGGCTTGGCCTTACTGGCATATCCTGGGATAAATTTCCGAAAATAATTTGTCAGACCCAAAAATCTTTGCAACTCTAGCACTTTCTTCGGAACTGGAAAACATTTGATGGCTTCTACGTGCCTGTCACTTAACGTAATACCCGTAGGGGAGATAATATAACCGAGATATTCGATGACGTTCTTTAAGAACCGACATTTTTCATAATTAAGTGTGAAATCATATTTTTTAAGCAATAATAATGTTTGTTTTAACACAGATAAATTCTCCTCTACTGTGATTGATGGGATGAGGATATCATCCATGTACACCAAAACTTTATCTTCTCTTATGAGGGGTTGTAAGATATAGTTAACCCTTCGTTGAAATTCGGCCGGAGCCTCACAAAATCCAAATGGAAGTCTCTTAAATTCGAACTGCCCGTCCGGCGTGGCAAAAGAAAAGAATTTAGTGTGATCCGGGTGAATTTTAATTAAATGGAAGCCCTCCTTTAAATCTAAGAGTGTAAACACTTGCTTATTACCTAGTTTCGCTAGACAGTCTTCTATAAGCGGGAAGGGGTATTTCTGCTTAATGACCCGGTCATTAAGGGGTCTTAAATCTACGCAAAGACGCGTTGAACCGTTTTTCTTTTTAACGGGGACCACCCGAGCACAGTACGGCGACGAACTCGTCTTAATAATGCCTTTTCTCTCTAACTCATCGGTAATTTCTCGAATTTGTATTCGTTCGGCATGCGCAAAGCGACGCGGTGCGTATGCATATATTGAGTCGTCTTTTAAAACGACCTTAACGCTATAATCGTCTTTAACTAGTGCTACCGGCGTATCAATTACATTTTTTATCAGTTCAACTACCTCATTGTCCGCTTCTTTCCCAAAGTCGGTTTTAATATTTGACCAAACAGGTTTATCAGTAACCGGCATATCGATAAGGTCGACTACATCTGCGGAAGCTACCTTATTTAAGAGCTCTAATTTATTTGAGCTACAAGCAGCATTAGGATCGTAAGATATTTTCAATTCATTTTCTTTAATAAAATCACGTCCTAACACAATATGCGTAGTATTCGAACTATCTTCCAATAATTGAAAATCAACTTTTAACTCGACCTTCGGTAAAAGCGACAATTTAATAGTTGTGTGCCACACACCAACCACAGGAATATAAGTACCGTTCAAAGCTCTAAGAGAATTATATCCCGACTTTTCTAATTTTGAATCTGATCTGGCATATAACCTGTATGCCGCAAAACGAATGAATGAAACAGGGCTACCTGTATCAATCAGCGTACTCATATTACATATATTCCCATTGATGGTGTAGACATTTGTGATTGGCTCACTCATTTCCAACACTCGGTTTCGAGGATCCTCTACACATCCCACCAGTGATGGGTCGTCCTCTTTCTTAACGACTACTGCAACCGGTGGCGGCACGAACGTGGTTGACTGCTGGGAGGATTGCTCCTTTCTCTTCAGTTTGTAACAATCGGCCTTCAAGTGCCCTTTCGTCTTACAATAAGCACAGAAGGTCTCTCTGGAACTTTTCAACTGATGATCGTTCTTCGTAGGTGAACGAGGCGACGCTTTCGGTTTCTCCTTCCTCATTGGCTGTGGAGATTTTTTCGATGTCATCTCAAAAGCACTTGTGACCTCGTACATCTGATTCAGAAATTCATTTATAGAATTTGCTCTCAGACATGCTGCTGATGCCCTCAACGCTGAGCTGCCAATGCCGTTTATAATTAACTGGATACAACTCTTCTCAGGTAACTGCAGGCGATGCAGCAATTTCATTTTCTGCATGGCGTAATCACGAAACGATTCTTTATGGTAATTCCACTTACGGGCATCCACTCTCTGCATGGCTATGTGGAACGGGATTTGTAGCCCAAACCTTTCCGAGATAGACTGCTTAAACACTGGCCAAGAGTTATTAATTGACTCTATATTCATGTCATACCAGTCCCTGGCCAAACTATTTAATTTACTAGATGCTGCTAGTAAAGTCACCGTCTCACTCACTCCGTGAGCAAGAGCCACATGGTCCACCTTACGGATCCATAAATCAACATCTTCTTCCTCTGATCCACCGTATGCCGGAATCTGTGGAGTTAAAAGCTTAACCGCTGAAGCAGTTGCTGGGAGATACATCACCGAGGTTGGCTGTGTTGTCCGTACACTGATTGGAACGGGCGGTATGTTTTGGGATGATACACCAGGTAAATCTGTCCCACCAACGTCCTGTCCACTCGTTACTTCATTGATATTTGCAGTAGACATCAAACGCTTCATCTGCTCCATCATCATTAACATTGACTGCTGCATCGTAGCCATTGACGCAGACAAATGCTGAACAGTCAGAGATTGCGCACTTTGGCTAGGCAAACCTTGTGGTTGAATGTCTTCACGTTGTAAAACTGGAGGATCATTGATACGTCTTTCCATATATGAGAATATCTGATCAATGCATTCCGATCTGGAACTCCTTGGGATTAGTCCCAAGCTAGTAATTCTTTCCTTGAGCTGATCAAGCGAAAGATCTTCAACCTCCTGCCTCTCCATTGTACTTGACGAAACTTGTATCACAAAATCTTCTTCACAGATTAACGTCTCGACTTCTGTCCGGGAGATGGTACTTCTAGAGGTGTCTCTATCTTCACTCAAAGAATGCGGGAAAAACTACCGTTATGGCGGGCGTTTTTTTTTTTTTTTTTTTTTTGCAAACGACCGTTACTGATGATGCAATACTGTTACTGCGTAACAAAGACTGGCTGAATGCTGAGAGGGTATAACAGCGAACTATCCCACTTCTGATGTATTTTACTGTAAGAGACCGGCTGTGCCAAAAGCAAGGCCTCACAGTATAAAAGAAGATAGCCAAATTATTGGTTATGAATCTCCTTTAGCAGTAACGTCCGTTACGCACAAGTGCCAGGAAGGCGAACCAAGCTGATCAATGGGAACACCTTGGATAAATGGGCGATAGGGATAGCGCCTAGTCGAATTGCACTCAGAACTCTATTGTAAATACTTTATTACTCGCATGGAAGATACACTCTAAACTCTTCGCGGTTTCTACATGTGACACACACCTCTCGCCATGTTCTCTACCCTCCTTTTCTTTCTACGTCTCTCTACCTATCCGAGAGCTCGTCTCTCACCACGTGATCTGGTGGTCATGCGCAGATCTTTAGCTATTCTCTCGACCTATCGCATAACGCGAAAAAGGTGCGCAAGCGGCGGTTCAGGCATTAGCGCCCCCTGTGGTGTAGGTTTCTACTAATAAAATACGGGACGAATGGACACCGTTTCTTACATTAGAATATTCGTAAGATATTCTTTAGAATATTCACAGAACATTCATAGAACGCAACTTTTTGTCTACTTTAAATATTCTCTTGGAAGTTATTAGGAACTTCGAAGTATCATGTGGGAATATTCTACGAATATTTAAATATCCCCGATATTATTCTCAGAATGTTCATAGAACGTACTTGTGCTGTCTGGGATCATGCAAACAGAAAGGCATTAGAAATTAAACTAATTAAGTAACATTACGAGATAACAGAAACACGGCAGAAATCGATTGCGACGTGTCGTTTGAACATAGCAGCAGAAACACGGCAGAAACCCAATGAAAAATTTTTCATATATAATTATATAAAATTATATAAAATTATATATAATTATATATAATTATATGTAGGATACCGAAGTTAGGCAAGCTCTAGAGAGAGAGAGAGAGAGAGAGAGAGAGAGAGAGAGAGATGTGTAACGTCCGCTGTAAGAGTTCGGCGTCGTTTGATAGAAGCGGCGGCTTCGCGCGGTGGAAACGGCGGCGTCTCCAAAGAGATTAGCGACGTTCGGCGCTGTTTGATGGCGGCGGTTTTAGGAGCGCAGTTTCTATTGTTTTATAGAGAGCGTAGAATAGAAAAAACTTATTGTATGAGTGAGAGTGTCGTGTGAGAGGTATATAAGACGGCAGCGGCAAGGAAGACGAGCAGAGAAAGACTGTGTCTTTTGGAGAGCGCACTGTCAGAGTTATTGTCAGAGAATAAACTTGTTACATTTCGTTATTACCTCTACATTATTGTCTTATTAACACGATCCCACATATATATCATTATGTATCAAATTTATCCATTCATGTTCATACATTCTACTTATATATATAATTATATATAATTATATATAATTATGTATAATTATATATATATAAATTCATATATAATTTTACATAATTACGCATAAATTTATATGTAATTATACATATTGTTATACATAATTGTGTATAATTATATATAATTTTATATGATTATATATAATTATACATAATCATGTATGGACAAATTTCATACAAAATTTTGCATGAAAAATTTTTCATCGGGATTATATATTAAGATTATGCTAGATTATAATATAATATTAGATAGATTAGATAAGAATAAAATTGTACAGCATATAAAATCAAGCGACACGTTAGTGTCGCGAAACCAAGTGCAAGCGCGAAGCATTGGCGGCCTACCGTATATATAATTACGCGACGGCGTAGTCGTCTTTAGTTGAATGTAGGCTAGATTTTTGTTTCGACTATAACGATTGAATTAACGAAGTTCTGGAGGAACTTAGTCGATTCCCTGGGTTTACATTATATCATAAAACTGTTTTTATTTTTGCTTCATGTGCTCCAGAAGCTGAGCTATCTTAGTGCAAAGTCTGAAATCGTGAATTTACGCGTGAGAAACGTCTCCTCACCACAGAAATTCTTCATCACATATCTTCTCCGTTAGATGGCGGGATGGCGAGAATGTTGCGATTACCGATTTATCGACTTGTAAACTGTCATCGCGACAGAGTCGAGTGACAGTTCGTGCGTACGAGAATGGTTATAACGAGGTTATATTTTTAATGTATAATAGTTTTAAAAGTTGCGAAGTGTGTTTGTCGTGATAATTTTGAAAAAAATTATGGAATTAACAAGGATAATATCAGATAAGTATCGGCGAATGTATAAAAATAAAAATATATAACGATGTAAAATTTGAATACCTTGTGTTGAATACCTTGTTTTTACTTTTTATAGCTAAATTAAATAATAAGGAGATAAAAGAGGAAGGAAAAGAAAAGGAGAAGAAAAGAAAGAGAAAAAGGAGAGAATGTATGAGAAGAAATGAAGAGGAAACAAAAAAGAGAAGATAAATGATAAGACGATAAAAAACCACAAGAAAGCGAGATGGAAAGATAAGATGAATATATGAGTAAGAGAATGAATAAATAAAAGGATAAATAATAAATCTATCCATTCTTATCGTTTCTTTTATTTTCAGTACCCATATGATATCATTTATACATACTAGTTTCATAGAAATCTGTGGTCAGACTGACGTCAGAAAGGAGAAAACTTCAGAAACACTTAATAAATTTACCCATATAGCACACAATGTCCCGGAAGAATACTTATCTCACTTTAACTTATTGCACCAGTTTAGCAGTGCAGCCAGTACAGTTGAAAAGAACAGACCACTGCTTGTGTTGTCATTCAGTTGATGATCCTAACCGGGAGCAGGGACCCAAACATGGCGCAGTCAATCAAAACATTGACATATAGTATCCGATCTCTTATTACAGGATCTCTAAGTGACAGTGGTACAGTAGGTAAGATGAACGACTCAAGAACCAGAAGTCTCAGATTCGAATCTCAGCAATGCCCATATAGCACAGAAGCTTGTAGCAACATTGCTACAACGTTGCAAGATTGCATATTACAGTGCAATGTTGCAGAGACATTGCAGTGACATTAATTTGCAATATTACTTTAGCAATATTGCAGCAATATTTCAAAAATATTACGATTATAATATAATATTTTTTACTTATTTACTAGTTATTTTTGTTATTTGTATTTCAAATTCAGTAATGTTTCACATCAATAGTACTTATAGAATAGTACTTGTTAGTAGCAGTTTATTAATACTATAATTTGTCTTATTGCATATTTCTTATACTTCTTAACCGTTTTTCGGAGAAAACACTAATTTTAGATTTAATATTTGTATTAGTTTAATTTTGTCGTTGTTTCATTAAAATATTATATTCTTAAACAAAATACCATTTTTTAAAATAATTAAAATAAAAACTTTTATTTCGTTCAAGGAAATTATGTCATTTGATGAAACAACACTATTGTTTTAAATAGTATTTTTTACAAGTATCTTTCAAAATTTAGTAATTCGATTTGTTTAATTTGGATTTTCTTAGATTTAAAAATTTTTTTTGTTTAGATTAATCATTATAACATTCTGTTAAAAATCTAAAAGTAATTATCATTGGTTCACTACATTACATCAATATTCATGCATGGCCATTACATTGCCAATATAAACACAATATCGTGCAATTACTGAAACATAATATTGGCCATACATTGGCCTTCATTCTATATGTAATATTCATATTATATTAGGAAATATTGGTCATTGCACTTTCAATGTAAATGCAATATTGCGTATTTATTGACGTGTAATATTGGCAATAGATTAACATTTACTCTGAGATCAATATTCATTTTATATTGGAAAATATTGGCCAATGTAAATCTAATATGTAATTAATATGTTAATATGTTAACTGCAATATGTTAATTGCAACATATATAGACAAAATATAAGACGTTTATATTGATCGAAGAAGTGGTGTAGTGTCTAAAGCAATAGACTCATAATCCCAAAAGTGCCTCAAGTCCAAGTTTTAATCCCAATATTAGTGAGAATTTTTAAGTGTGATATAATATTTGGAATCAAGTAATCTTAAATTTCAAGTAAAGTCAGCAAATGTTGACGACCCTGATGGAAAAATTTTGCTGAAATTATAATGAAACTTGTTAAAAACGTAATGAAATGTGCTAAAATTTTGCTGAAAAACTCAATCAATTAACCCACGTTCATTATGATTTCAGCAATATTCATCGAAAATCAGCGAAATCATCGTAAATTTCAGCAATATTTAAATATTCATCGAAAATCAGCGAAATTTCAGTGAATTTCAATAAAATTTAGTAGAAAATCATTGAAATTTAAAGTCAAGAAAAATGTCCCATACAGCACAGTAATGTTGAATCAATTTTCTTCATATCTCATATAACTGCTAGGAAACGAAGATTGTCAAACACTCTAAAACTTTTGCGACCTCGATAATTTCGAATCCGAAGCGGTTATTTATGCCCGGTCACCATCAATGCTTCACTTTGTTAAAGGTGTGCCTAAACCTGATGATCGCGCGGTACGCGGTGATGCCAATGACTCCAACTAGAGCTGTGCGCCGTTTTATTTTATATCGGCGGCGGCGTATGAGGTAAAATAGCTTGGCGGCGGCGGATTCGCCGAAAATTTTCTCTTTCGGCGGCGGCGGAATCGGCGGATGATAATTTATCGGCGGCGGCGGCGACAAACGGCGGTATATATCTTTTTTTAAATAAAAATAAATTCTAAAATAATTGAACAAATTAATTTAGTATAAATAAACATAATAACATTGTAATATAAATTTATTTTTATAAATTATAACGTGCAAAGGATAAATTCATACTTCATAAATGTGATAACAATTGTTTTCTCTGGCAAGACATTCAAATATTTGCTAGTATCACATAATATCAAGCTCAAAACTTTCCTTAAGCATTGAAATAGTTTTACACCAAGTCAAATAGATTGTCCTAGTAATTGCTCAGCTATAATTATTCCCAGAGACCTACACGACGATTTACATCGAAGTTATAACTGTGGTTATGAGTCGCCCTTTATCGTTAAACTTTTTCTTTTTTTTGGTATTCGTCCACCGGTTGGAGGCTGTTGCAAGATATCTCGCAGTGCCTTCAGCT
>NW_022639605.1:769856-770489 GCF_010583005.1 Odontomachus brunneus
TTACATTGCCAATATAAACACAATATCGTGCAATTACTGAAACATAATATTGGCCATACATTGGCCTTCATTCTATATGTAATATTCATATTATATTAGGAAATATTGGTCATTGCACTTTCAATGTAAATGCAATATTGCGTATTTATTGACGTGTAATATTGGCAATAGATTAACATTTACTCTGAGATCAATATTCATTTTATATTGGAAAATATTGGCCAATGTAAATCTAATATGTAATTAATATGTTAATATGTTAACTGCAATATGTTAATTGCAACATATATAGACAAAATATAAGACGTTTATATTGATCGAAGAAGTGGTGTAGTGTCTAAAGCAATAGACTCATAATCCCAAAAGTGCCTCAAGTCCAAGTTTTAATCCCAATATTAGTGAGAATTTTTAAGTGTGATATAATATTTGGAATCAAGTAATCTTAAATTTCAAGTAAAGTCAGCAAATGTTGACGACCCTGATGGAAAAATTTTGCTGAAATTATAATGAAACTTGTTAAAAACGTAATGAAATGTGCTAAAATTTTGCTGAAAAACTCAATCAATTAACCCACGTTCATTATGATTTCAGCAATATTCATCGAAAATCAGCGAAATCATCGTAAATTTCAGC
>NW_022639605.1:770499-770607 GCF_010583005.1 Odontomachus brunneus
CGTCTTTCATTCTTTTTTTAGACATATCTAAACACATGCGTGTTGTCTGGGTACATATAATAAGATTATAAAATTATAAAGATAAAATACAGTACTTGTTTTAAAATA
>NW_022639605.1:770617-771486 GCF_010583005.1 Odontomachus brunneus
AAAATGTATTTTGGAAAAGTCTAAAAAACGTCTATAAAAAGATGTCTTTCATTCTTTTTTTAGACACATCTAAACACATGCGTGTTGTCTGGGTACATATAATAAGATTATAAAATTATAAAGATAAAATACAGTACTTGTTTTAAAATACGATTACTAATTTATTAAATACGATTTATCTTCTTACAAAGAAAAAATACTATAAAATAACAATTATTTTATAGTATTAAATATCACATGTATTATCACATATAACAAAAATAAAATATAAATTACTTCAACTATCAAACTTCATACATATGAAACTTGTTTACAAAAAAATAAAATATACATTTGTTTCATAAAAATAAAATATAAATTAGTCTTTAACCATCAGACTTCTTACAAATAAAAGAATTTTCTTTTATTAAATTGCACAACTTATATAATTATTTTTAAACATTATGTATGCTAAACAAAAAATGTATATGCTTAACATATAACGTATATTTATTTCAATTTTTAAACGTTATATGCCAAGCAAAAATGTTTAAAAATTACAACTTAGAACTTATTTTGTTTTATTGATTTTAAATATATATCTTTTATTAATTTAAAATTATCATGAATAAATAAAATTTTATTAGATTTTGATGGTTTTAATGAAGAACGCTTTGCTGTAATAAGTAAACCTGCAGAAGAAAACGCACGCTCCGACGCCAAACTTGTGATTGGTATGGCATAAATGCAGCACATCAATTTATATAAATTTGGCAGCGACAATTTCATTTCATTCCACCATTTTAGAGGATCTTCAATAGATTCTGATATATATAAATATTTTTTAACTTTAATAAGAATAGGATCTTCAAGAGCAATAGTACTTGTGT
>NW_022639605.1:771774-772276 GCF_010583005.1 Odontomachus brunneus
TAATTTTTGAAAACTTATTTTGTTTAGATTGTTCGTGAGAGTTAAAGAATCTTTTAATATTGATTTTTTGATTTGATAAATGTGTTGATTTAATATTATGCTCTTCTCTCAAATGGGAAAGTAAATTTCCAGTGCTAACTGCTCTTTTATATCTATAAATTTTTCGTCCATCAGGATGCATAAAACACATCTTACAATATACATGGAATTTGTCAATTATAATGCTTTTCTCATTATCTTTTAGCATACCAAAATATTCTCTGGCGATACTTCGAGTACGAGTGGAATTGTCGATATCTATTACAAGATTTCTATTTTCTTTGAATTCATTGGTATCTTTTATAATTTCATCTAATTCTTCAGTTTCTTTTTCATTAATAAATGACATTTTGTAAACTGTTTAAAAAGAATAAAATATTAATATTGATAAGTTTGATAATGTTAATATTACAAAATAATAATAAAATAATCTAGACTATAACATAAACATATACGTATACAT
>NW_022639605.1:772286-772399 GCF_010583005.1 Odontomachus brunneus
AATAGTTTCCTTAAAAATTTTTATTATAATTGAATCATTTTCATTCACACACATATGGCTTTCAATTTCTGCCCTGAAAAATTTTGAATTAAATTATGTTTAAAGTTATATTT
>NW_022639605.1:772409-772662 GCF_010583005.1 Odontomachus brunneus
TATAATGTTAATATTACAAAGTAATAATAAAATAATCTAGACTATAACATAAACATATACGTATACACTCTACCTTTTTGTTGACACGTTTTTTTTCGACACTTTTTAAGAGAGATAGAGATCTTTTTTACATGACTATCAAAAAAATATGTTCTGTGGAATATAGGTATTAAACTGTGTAATAAATTCCTCTGAGAGAAAGAAAACACAAAAATCATATATAAACAAAAACACGCAAAATTCATGAACGCAC
>NW_022639605.1:772760-772919 GCF_010583005.1 Odontomachus brunneus
TTGCTGTTTTAATACTTGTTAAACAGTTTGCTATATCTTCCATATTTTTCCATTCATAGTCTGTAGGAATTGTATCATAACGTTTATTCATTTCCAAACAGCGTATTATTTCTAAACAATAAATTATATTTAATTATATTATATATTATATTATATTAT
>NW_022639605.1:772929-775520 GCF_010583005.1 Odontomachus brunneus
TAAGAATCCCGTAAGATGAATCACGTTCTTCTGTTTTTCATGATTAAAGGCCTTCATACACAGAATTTCGTAACGACATAAGATATAATCGTAAGGAAATCGACCAATCACAATTGAGTGTGCAACTTGAATGCATCCAAGTGGGAATGCACACTCAATTATGATTGATCGATTTCCTTACGGTTACGTCTTATGTTGTTACGGAATTCTGTGTGTGAAGGCCTTTACACAATATAATATACTTCAACCAATATAGAACATTGATAGAACACCTATAGCAGCACGCCGTTTCGGCACGCCGTTTTAATTTTCGGCGGCGGCGGAGGCGAAAATTTCAAAATCGGCGGCGGCGGAATCGGCGGATAATAATTTATCGGCGGCGACAAACGGCGGCGCAAAGGTCTAACTCCAACGATATTCTTACAGTTTATGCTTATATAATGTGTACTTATAGTGTTCACAGTATTATAACGTACCTAGCAAATACGCGCGTTGATTTGCCAATATATTTTATTTAATATCTCTAAAGTTTATGTGGTTATTTGCAAAATGACTTTGACCATTCTTTTCAATGTTTTTTATGCATTTTTTGTTATCGATACAACTTGCATCAGACTCTGTATAACAGAGGATATTTTGAAATAAAAGAATATTCTTCATGGTTTGCGCAAAATTGCTTAAACGTATTTCAATTTTATATATAAACAATAAAAAAAATATATATAATTATGATATATTATAATATAATATGAATTAATAAAATAAAATTTAATAATAATTTATTTTATTATTATTATTATTTTTGTATATCAATAATATAATTTTCAATGTTCCTCAAATATAGTTACAACATTGCAAAATATTGTAGTTTTTATTCAATATATATTCAACACTGCAACTGTATCTGGTTATCAATGTTGAAAAATCAACATAAATTTTATGCAAGAAAACATCCGCACTTCTATCTTCAATGTTGTATCAACGTCCCATCAATGTTCTTTCAATGTTTTGTGCTGCCTGGGTATTATTTAGCATGTTTATCATTGTTGTGTTAGCACTGGTCCATACGGATGTTTGGGAGATGAAAGGCAAAAATTTATATTTATATACATATATATTTATGTTTATGTGTCTTATGTACTTGTATTATAATAAATATGGACATTTTCATTACAATAAGTATGATACTTCTATAAATTTGTAAAAATTTTTTTAAAGACACGCATACATCTAATTAAATAGACTATCCTTATAAATAATATTAAATTTCATATATCTTTTAATCTACAAGCAAATATTACATGCTAATTAACGATTGCTCTAAATGCAATATTACATACAAATTAACATCGTATGAATTAATCTTGAAACTTAATGAAGAAATCAGATTTCCATATGATTTCAGTAAAGTTCGATATATTTAAGTAATTTTCATCGACATTTCAATGAGAGAATTTTCATATTCTAACATGTAGAAAAATATAAAATTACATTTTAATACATTAGTCAATTATTATTAATTATCAGCGAAATTCAGCACGATTTCGTTATTTAATCAAAACTTTTCACGAAGTTTTTCATTGATCAATAAATGAGGTACATTAAGTACTTATTTACAATTCATTGCAAAGAGTTCCACTTTTTACAAATATTGACGAATTAGTTGAAATGAAGAACTACCCTGATGGAAAAAATTTGCTGAAAATGCAATGAAATCATTGAAAATACAATGAAATCGTCGAAATGAGAAATGACAACTGAAAAGTTACTGAAAATATTTCATCATAAATCATTTCATGAAATGTAGTGAAAAATGTGGAAAAACAATGAATTTTTAATGAATATTGATGAAAAGTAATGAAAAAATATTAAAATATTTAATGAAATATTTAATGAAATTTACTGAATTATAATGAAAACTAAGTAAATTGTATTGAAACTTTGCTGAAATATTGATGAAAAAAATTCGTAAAAATATTTCTCAATAATTTTGAAAATTTTGCTGAATTGCGCTGTAACTTGATGAAAGAATTACAATTTACAATTCATTATAAATTGTAATTCTTTCATCAAGTTACAGCGCAATTCAGCAAAATTTTCAAAATTATTGAGAAATATTTTTACGAATTTTTTTCATCAATATTTCAGCAAAGTTTCAATACAATTTACTTAGTTTTCATTATAATTCAGTAAATTTCATTAAATATTTCATTAAATATTTTAATATTTTTTATCAATATTATTTAATACTTTTCATCAATATTCATTAAAAATTCATTGTTTTTCCACATTTTTCACTACAATTCATGAAATGATTTAAAAATTGATGATAAAATATTTTCAGCAACTTTTCAGTTGTCATTTCTTATTTCGACGATTTCATTATATTTTCAATGATTTCATTGCATTTTCAGCAAATTTTTTCCATCAGGGTAGTTCTTCATTTCAACTAATTCGTCAATATTTGTAAAAAGTGGAACTCTTTGCAATGAATTGTAAATAAGTACTTAATGTACCTCATTTATTGATCAATGAAAAACTTCGTGAAAAGTTTTGATTAAATAACGAAATCGTGCTGAATTTCGCTGATA
>NW_022639605.1:775530-778637 GCF_010583005.1 Odontomachus brunneus
ATCCAACGTGAAAAAATTGAGTAAATATTATTGCTTAACATTTGACCAATATTGTCCAATGCTATTGGACCAATATTGCTGACCAATATTGATTAAATAAGAGGCGATATCCATTTTACAATATTGGACCAATGTTGGGAAATCAATTTATACTCAATATTTAACATTGGATTCACATAATTTTCCAATATTGCGCCAACATTTTATGCTAATAGGGTCATTGATTGCTTGCGGCAACTTATAATGAATCTGCTCCATCGGGAACATCGAATATATAGAGATTTGTTTCGATGATTCAAAAGTGATGATTGTGACGTTTACGACAAACAACGGCCAGATCAATCGAAAAAGTTCGAAGATGAACAACTACAAGCTCTTTTGGAAGAAAATCCTGCTCAAACACTCAAAGGATTGACTCAACAGCTCAAAGTCGATTGAAACTGAATAAAACAGTCATCGCGGAACGTTATCAATAACAATTGAAGCCTTTGAATGATAATTTGATACAAAAACGACTATCAATTGCATCAAATCGCCGGAAAGTGATTCTTCTCCATGACAACGCTCAGTCCCATGTTGCTATAGCCGTGAAACAAACACTGATGGTTCTCGAGTGGATCTCCCGCACCCAGCGTATTCTCCGGACTTAGCCCCAAATCGATTACCATCTGTTCCGATTGATGCAACACTCTGGAAGACACACATTTTCGTAATTACGGAGAAGTCGAAAATTAGATTGCTAAATGGATTGGCTCAAAAGACAGACCGTTCTTTCATCGTGGAATTCAACTTCTGTCAGAAAAGTGGAAAAAAGTCACAGCTTCCGAGAGTAAATATTTTGATTAATGTATTCACATATTTTGTTATTAAAATAAATGCTCAAAAAACACAAAAAAACAGCGGTTTTAATGCAACCTCCTAATAGATGCAATAGTGGACGAAAAATTGTTAGTTTCGTTAAAGTTTAAAATAGTTGTATTATATAACTTTTTACATAAGTTTCGTGAGAATTTAATGAAACATTTGCATTGTAATAATTACCTGGGCAGCCGTATTATCTGGGTATCCGTATTATTCAGATACTCATATTTTCGAGTTCTCAGTTCATCATACTGCGACCCATGATATTACTCATCCTTTCCTCCTTCCTCCTTAATGAATGTAATGCCAATTAGAATAGCGCTGATTAGTGCAGGACTGTGTTGTATAGTACGAATTCTTGAAGCTAATAAAAAGAGACTTAACAAGTTAGAGAGTCCTGGGCCTCAGGACAAAAACATATGGCACATTGAAAGTGAAAGATAAAACGTTTCACTTACCATTGACTTTGGAAGAAATATTCAAGAAAATTTGTCCTCTAAATAATTATATTAATTTAAATCACGAATTATATATTATAGTTCGTGGTATATCAACTAAAGCAAATGTACTATAGGAAAAGTTAATAGATTTCTATTAAAAATTACTCACACAATACAACATCTAAAATCAAAACATAAGACGTCTTAAAAACGTCTTATATTCCGACGTTTGAGAGACGACATTTTTAAGACGTCTTTTAGACGTTCTGATGTTCCGATATTAGACATTGTGTTAGGTAGTAGATCATATTTTCCGATACAGCAGGAATGTCCCTAATATATTATAAGGATATCTTGAAGATATCGCATATCCCAAATATATCTTTAGGATATCCCTATGATATGTTTTGGACATCTCTGTTGTGTGAGTTATTGTATATATAGTGCAAATGTTTCATTAAATTCTCACGAAACTTATGTAAAAAGTTATATAACACAACTATTTTAAATTTTAACGAAACTAACGATTCTCACAGTCCCAGATATCACAGAGAATTTAAAAAGAATTCAAAAAGAATTTAGTCGTATGTCATCCATTATGAGTTCATTTTCAGGTGCAAAAAGAATTCTTCAAAGTTCAGTTCAGTAAAAAGAATTCTTTTTGCATTTAAAAATAAATTCAGAATTGGTGACATATGACTGAATTCTTTTTGAATTCTCTGTGCTATGTGGGATCGTTGTCAAATCTATAACGCTATTTTTTTTATAAACGTATAGGTATACAATTTTTTATATATATAGAAAATACTCAAATAAAGAACACAAAGGAAAAATAATTATCTTTTAAAAGTATCATTTCAACGACCGCAGACTTAAAAGACCCGAAGTATTAAATCTAGGTGACATATCAACCGAATTTCTTTTTTCTCGATGTCGGTGTGCGAGTCCTTTGCAATCACTTGCATATTATTTTCGACAAAAAAACTGGTGAATCGAGCAAAAAAGAAATAAATTTGTTGCGCGATCAGGGACGGCCTTTCACCTTATGCAGTCACCTATTATAGACGAGTTGTATCTAATTGAAAATAAGTAATTAACATCGTTAACGACAAAAACTCGATAATGTGAATAACAATGATATTGAGAAATGCATTAAAATAAAGAAAAAAAACTAGTAAAAATGATACGAAATTAAATGTAATCAAAAACTTCCCAAAATCATTAGTAATCTTAGATTAGAAAATAAACACCCTTTTTTTACTATAATTAAAGAATAATTAGAATAAAACTGACTGTATTGGACTCTCTCTTATATATATATTTTTTAAAATTTTAAAAGAAAAATGTTTCTGAATTGTTTAATTATGTGGAATAATTAATTTAAAATGGAAGAGATAATCACACATACACACATACGTGCACAATCGTAGAGCTGGATGATACCAAATATAAGAAAGAACAATATCAATCGAATAATATAAATCCAACAATATAAATCGAAATATTGCAAAAAAGTTATTTTTATTAGAAAGGTAACCCATTTAAATCTTTAGTATTGTTTTAGTGTCAATAAGATGGAAAAAAAACTCGCCCAACGTGGGGCTCGAACCCACGACCCTGAGATTAAGAGTCTCATGCTCTACCGACTGAGCTAGCCGGGCTTGTAGAAACATTTTCTTCAAATAGTGTGTTCAGGTACATAATAGAAGTTGATCAAGTAATTTTAATATATATATATATATATATATATATATATATATATATATATATATATATATATATATATATATATATATATATATATAT
>NW_022639605.1:778647-783907 GCF_010583005.1 Odontomachus brunneus
TATATATATATATATATATATATATATATATATATATATATATATATATATATTAAAATTATTTGTTCAACTTCTATTATGTACCTGAACATACTATTTGAAGAAAACGTTGCTATATCTGAAAGACGCAATTTTCTATTGCCATATTTCTAGATTTTAGATTTACAAAAGAATTTTAATATAAGATTTTATCTATATGAGATATTAATTTCCAGCAACAATATGCTATTATTAAGCATCGTCGATTTTGAATTTCCATGACTTCATTTATAAAGACATTGATTTATTTTATTTATCTATTTCTTGTTTGTTATTATCCATATTTTTTACAAATATTATAAATATATTTATATTAAACATATATATATATATATATATATATATATATATATATATATCCCACATAGCAATTGATATCTATGGGATATACTAAAATTATCGCGAATATGCGAAATATATCTCAATCTCCTGATATCATCAGTATATCATAATGAGTAAATTTCGAAAATATTCTCGTATACAATATCCAAGAGATATCTTATCTCAAATACGATAATATGTAAAATATATCGTACAGACATCCTAAAGATGAGTATAAGATATAAAGCATGTATATGGCTAGAGACAGGCATCTTTTTATTAATATCTCGAAAACTATAGGAAATGCAGGAAAGTGACTATGGAGCATATACATCTCGCTGTTTATCGTCGGTGTAAGTTTTCCATCCGGCTTAACCGCCGTTACATTAAGACGTGTTCGAACACGTTTGGACCTATGATTCTTTTGACAAACGTATCTTTTGATACTTTGATGAAAGGGCCGCAAAAAAGGTCTGAATCCAAGTAAAATGAACAGAGAGAGAGAGAGAGAGAGAGAGAGAGAGAGAGAGAGAGAGTTTTCCTTAATAGTAACCTTAATAGTGGTCAACTTTGTCGGCTAATATTTCGCTTCGCAGTAGAGAGCGACGAGTTTGTCAGATGAAAAAGTCGTTTCTCGTACAAAAACGTGTCGATTGAATCTACTTTCATCGAAAGGTGAGAGACCTAAACTGAATAATTACCGAGAGCAAAACTTTTTCTCTTTCAGAAAAGCTAAAAATATGGCATTACTTGCGACTAATAAAGAAATAACTCCAACACAATTGCAGCTTGCATTGCACGAGGATATCATAACATCTCACATGAATAAATTAACATTAAATTTATGATTAATAACATTTGCGTTAGTTCATGTAACATTTCTATTATAGGTGATAACTTGTAGTTATTAGATAATATATATAAACAGAATACTCATAACAACCTATCAGTAAACATCTGTTAGTTGTAATTCCTGATTGAACAATATAGGTTTTATACAACCCGTGTGTTATACAATAAACTGAGATATTCCAATTCATGTCCTGATGAAAAATTTTTCATATATAATTATATAAAATTATATAAAATTATATATAATTATACATAATTATATATTATTATGTATCAAATTTGTCCATTCATGTTCATACATTCTACTTATATATATAATTATATATAATTATGTATAATTATATATATAAATTCATATATAATTTTACATAATTACGCATAGATTTATATGTAATTATACATATTGTTATACATAATTGTGTATAATTATATATAATTTTATATGATTATATATAATTATACATAATTATGTATGGACAAATTTCATACATAATTTTGCATGAAAAATTTTTTATCGGGGTAAAGAATTTGAAAAAATTGTGAGAATTTTCTGAGATTCTGAGAAATCTTTCCACCAAAGATATATTTATTGTATTTGGTGTAATTCTATTTTGTATAATTTCAGCTATAATACTAATGTCTACATTATATTGATAATTGTTTAATATGTATATAAATGAATATATCGGTATAAAATTGATTTACTAAGCACATTTTGTACTAATTATATATTTATTGATATGCATATTAAGTAAGCAGTATAAATTTAATCATTACCCATATAGAACAAAAACCTCTAGTGGATGTCCAAGAGAGATCCATGATGGAGATTCGTAACGTCTATTAGAGATCCATAAAACTGCCAATAGCATCCACAGTTCCGCATTTCAAACCTCCATCCTATGTCTATTAGATGTTTTCATAGATTAGATGTTTTCATGCATTAGACGTAATATAGATTAATCTTAGATTTTTTATAGAACTTAGATGACTAATAGAAGTCACATGGATTTATTATATACGGTTAGTTTTAAAATTGTCTTAATATTAAAAAGTTCCCTCACAGCACATTAATATTGCCATAAGGTTATAGCAACCTTAACTTCTAAAATAGTAACATTGCACGGAGGTTAATAAACCTGCTATTAACTTTCTAATAACATGAAAATATTCGTCCATACTCATTCCATTAACATTACAGAAACCTTGTATGGAACGGGAGCGGTGCACTTGGACACGATGCATTTGGACACAGCCAATCACAGCACCGTGTGATTAGAGATATTTGTAGGGTCCCTTGGAACAGCGACTTGTGATTGGACTGTGTCCAATTGCCCCGTGTCCAACTGATATACACCCGTATGGAACATTATATTAACGAGAAATTAATAACAAAATAATTTATATATCTTCAACTAATTAGTTTATGTTGATTTTAAGTGAAATCCAGCTCTTCTATTTAATTTCTCACTATTTTCACATCTAAAAATTTATTCCGTACTGGTCGGACACGAACTCGAGAACTTCAGATATTTCTAGGTTTCTAGTCTATCATCTTGGCAGCTGCGCTACTTTTTCAACTAATACTAAGTGTTTTACTAATACTAATACTAATACTAAGTGTTTTGTATTATCCCCATATGCAGCCGAAACAGTAATTATAATTTTCTTATAATATTATTATTATAGTACAACAACAAAAATAAACTATTTAGTCTAAATATTTTATATAATAAAAGAAAAGTCAGAGATATATACATAAAATTTTTATGTAAAATATGTTTATCTAGATATTGACACTAAAAACGCTTTAGAGCACTGACTGAAAGATAAATATTGGTCTCTACAATTCTTCAAAGCATTTAAAGCATGTAATGAATATTACTTAGGATTAACTTTATAAATAATATTTTAATTTAATTTTATTATATTTACTTTCTTAATAAAAAAATGTTGTGTATAGGAAAAAATTTGTATATACAATTAAGTGATTATTAATAAACTATATTACAATTGTGTAATGTTTTCAGGATACACAAAAAGTGAAATAATTACACGTAAGTTTACTGAAATATTGAAGATTATATTAACTTTATGACAATATTATAATGTAAGCTCATTTTTGTAAGGTTAATGGCAGATTGCAGTAACATGTTCATTAAAATGTGTAAGCTTGTAACCTACTCATAAACTTACTGCAATGTTCGGTGTTGTGAGGGATCTATTTTATGTCGATGTTGCAATAAAAATAAATAAGTTTTCACTTTCTTTAATATGTATTTTAATTACAACCATCTTTTGTATTGTTAGGAATAGCCCAAATAAAACATAACAGTCAAAATAATATTAATTTGATATTCTTTTGGCCGATACTTGACATAAATTTGTTCAATATTTGGTCAAAATGATATCATTTTGTTTCTTATGTTTTACTTGGAAAGCTATGATGTAATAGAGGTCGTACTGAAATTAAAAAAAAATTAAACGTGAAAATCTATTGCACATCCATAGTAGATGTACAATGGACATCCATGATGGATGTTATATGGATATCCATCATCGATGAATTATGGGCGTCCATTAGAGATCCACTTGTCGTCCACTGTGGAGATAGATGTCTGCCCAGCAAACACAGAATATAACTATTATATAACATAGAAGTAACACGTAATATAACGGGTGCTATACATTATTAATGTTAAAGTTACATAATTTTCTTTTATAACTGCAATCTAAGTGTTTTAGAACTGTTATAATTCTCTATTATTTACAGGTTATAATTATATACACAATTTATTAACACCAACATAATTAAAATATAACCTGTTATATAAGAGGCGTTTATTTGCATTATATCTATGTTATATTCATTCTTATATCTAAGGATCGGATCATTCACTAGATGGCTTCTGTTTTCTCGTACGTAAAATATGATGCATTAATATACACGGTGGGCCATTTTAATCTCCCCACCTAAATTTCTCGTAATCTAAGTCAGATAGAGAAAAATGGTCCAGACAAAAGTAAAAGGGGACAGAGGGGGTCACGTAATGGTACCAAGGACCTTGACCTTGAACTCGATTTTCAAGATTATTTCTAGGTCAAAGTGATTTTTTTAAATGGGAACACCTATTTTTGACCCCGGATTTGAAAATAGCGGGAAATTTTACGTTCAAAATGATATGTTAATCAAGGTCATGGCAAGGTCGAATGAAGGTCAGGTTTGCGAATTTTGATTTCCCAATTGAATATATCGGAACATAAGCCAAATACGTAAAATTGGTTCAGACAAATATTAAAGGGGGCCGAGGGGGTCACCTATCTGTACTCTGATCTTGACCTTGAACTCAATTTTCAAGGTTATTTCAAGGTCATAGTGATTTTTCAAAATGGGAATCACTATTTTCGAGGGTTTCTTTAACTGTATTAACCTTACTTTTAGCGCTACCCAGAAATAGGTATGCCTATTAACATTTTCCTCAAAAAAATAATTATTACTGCGCATGCGTAAGTATCGTACTAACTAATAACTTAAACCATAACCCAACGCAACCCATAATCCAAAACGAGCCCATAACGATAATCGGACCAATAACCATAACCCAACCCATAACCCATATCCAAGTAAAGACGGCGACTCCATAATGATTGCGAAAAAAACAATGAATATTAAAAATCCTTAGTACGTACATGTCTCATGAATATTTTGAATATCTCTCTCATAAAAACATACTTTGTTTAGTTGTTACATCAATTTGATTTTTCATAGTCATAAAGTACGATTCAATAATTCTTCGATTCTTCTCTTTTTTTATAGTTTGTAAAATTTCGATTAACATTGCATTATCTACAATTTGTTAAGGTGAAGAACAGCTCTAAAAATGGCTGAAATTAAATTAAATTAAATTAAATTAAATCAAAATTAAATAAAATTAAATTAATAATTTTTAAAATAGTGAGAGGCGAGGGGACTCACTTTAATCCAGCACCCCAAAGGAAACAGTACTTACTACGTCCACGTCGTTGTTTCTGGGTAGCGCTAAAAGTA
>NW_022639605.1:784248-785904 GCF_010583005.1 Odontomachus brunneus
TAAGAACGATGATCACAAGACTGCACAACTTGTACTATGGAGTTCACTTTTATAGTAAAAAGAAGTCATACACTTTTTGATAATGGAAATTACTATTACAATAGTAATCATTTCCATTTGAATATGTATAGAAAAATGAAAATAACTTTAATAGCATAAAATACCTGAAAACATACTGGGACACTAGACGCCTAGAATAGCTCTAGGATGATTCTGGAATATCTTGTGTTATTTGGGAGCTAATTAATTTAGAATGGCAAGATACTTTTATTTTATTACCTTTAGTAAAAATATTTTTGATACAAAATATATAATTATAATATTTTTACAAATTAAGTAATATGAGTGATAGCTTATAATTTCTGCGTACAATTAAATACCTATAATTGCTGGGAAATAATAATTTATATTCCAGATATATAATATTTCAGCAATATATATATAATATTTTAGTAACATGTTATATTTCTGTTATATAGTTGCAATATCGTTTGAGTGGGAAATTACAACTAACGTGTATGTTACGTGTAACAAACATGTTATATTGCACGTTACATTCCGTTATATTATGACGATGTAACTGTTATATTATTGTGTTTGCTGGGTGGTGGAGCTATGGATGATCTATGGACGTCTAATGGAGGTTTTGTTCTGTATGGGTACTATTATCAAAAACATTCTCCCAGATATATCCAGACTATCTACCACAATCATCACTAATATATTTGTAAAATATACGTGCGATATATCTTCCGGAGTTTTCCTGTACACGGCAATAATCAGAGATCTCAGGGATATCATACAAATATATTTCACTACAATATGCGATATCTATACGTATTCGTAACTGCGGACATTAGTGTATTCTTGTAATATCTCTCATATATCCACGACTTCTATGGGATATCTGTAGGATATTGCAATATCCCAGATAAGCAGGATATCTTTAAGAAATTCCACAGATTTCCCTTTGCTGTGTGGGATATATCCCACTAAACACAGATACATAACAGTTACATTGCCGTAATGAAACGAAATGTAACATGCAATATAACATGTATGTAGTAAGTTATATAGACGTTCGTTGTAATTTCCTACTCACACGTGTTACAGTTATATAACGTGAATATAACATAAAAGTAACATGTGACTAAAAAGTTATATAAGAGTTATATGTTATTTGTTAGAGAATTAACATATATATTTTTTTGTTGAATTCCAATGATTTATTTGTTAGTATAATTCAGATAAGTGATAATGTATGATTATTTTGTTTAAATAATACAAAAATACTAACATTTCATATTTCATATTATTTCAATTATTCGTAAAACTCGCGTGCTTTCGATCCTATGTCAGGCGGTCACCCATTTTTAAATCATGTTCAATGCTTAACTTCAACAATTATCCAGAAACTGGTGATACCGATGCGCCGTAATAATATCTTGATAGATGACATTTACAATATACTCTTATATCGTACAAAAAATGTTATGACATATTTGTTGGTAAATGTTTGACACGACAATCACAATATGAATAATATTGATACATTGTTGTATCAGTAATCAAATTTTAACCTACAACGTGCTCGCAAAAGAGAGAATATTGCTTTTTCTCTCTCACAATACTTTGACAAAGTAAGATTATGATTAG
>NW_022639605.1:785914-786024 GCF_010583005.1 Odontomachus brunneus
GCTTTTTCTCTCTCACAATACTTTGACAAAGTAAGATTATGATTAGACTCTTTGTAAGAATTCTAGTTTTACAATATCGTGATCCTTGCATATATATCCTTGAAAATATC
>NW_022639605.1:786317-787404 GCF_010583005.1 Odontomachus brunneus
AGAGATAATATATTACTTTGTAATGTGACAAATATGTCCTGCATCAATATTACTAAATTAATTATATTACTTCATTAATATTACTAAAACGTTATCATTGTAATATAAACGTTTAATTATTAATAAAAAAATGAATTCGTAACATCACAAAATCATATACACATAGACATATATAAATAAATTTCACGAAAGAGTTATGAAAGTTAATTTATTATGCATAAAGTTAATGAGTAGATACAAGCGTATGCAATATTGGAATAATAATAAATTTATTTTCATAGGGAATTTTATAAGCTTTTGCGCATATGTTTTTACAAAGCCACGATTCTATACACATGTTTTGCTTTGTTATAACTATTCCAAGATGTTGTGAATGACATGGTATACAGAACAAGTTTCTATGAGGTATCATCTTTTTCCCTATAATGTACAAATTATTATTTTGTCCTTTAGCGATATTGAGGGCACACACGATAGTATTATCCTTTAATATAACGCAGTGATTTTTGTGATCGTTACAATTTAAATGGAATGAACCTAAATGCAATATTTTAAATTGTTCTGTATAATTACGTTCATCAGTTAATGGACCATCTGTATGATCTTTCTCAAGAATTGTTTTGCTATATACCTCGGAGCGGTTGACATTAAAATTTAGCTCTTTCAGTCTTTTATAAATCTGCTCAAGTGGTTTATCTCCTTTTCGGACTAGTTTTTTTAAAGTGCAAATGTAGCTTTCAAATTGAAATGCACTAAAGCCATCTAAAGCACCAAACTGTTTTACATCACATGTTAAATGTAGCAAATTGTGCACATTATGTGAAACATATTTAGCTCCATAAGTTTTTGAGAAAGATTCAACAAAAATGTTTAAAAGCTTCTTGGCATATTCCAATAATTGAAAATTTTTACTATATTCAGTGCTAGCCAAAATACGAATTGCAATATGTAACATTAAAAAATGTTCATACACATTTTTACTTAATATATTTTTTAAAATTACTGGGCCTGAATATAATAAAAATTGTCTATATTCTGTGGCCTTCCATAATGCAATAAATTGAAGCGACCTTGCTTTCCTAGGAAA
>NW_022639605.1:791233-792416 GCF_010583005.1 Odontomachus brunneus
AAAAAAAACTAGAAAAGTTCGTGCACATCGTACTCTGTCAAGTGAGGATTCCGACACAGAAAATGCAATAGATATTAAAAAACATCGTCCTGTATCAAATAAGAATTTGGATAATGAAGAACATCCTCCATGCAAAAAGTCAAGACAGATTGGAAGTACTGCAACAAAAGCAACAACATGCAACACGTATCCAGAGTTTCCCACAGTATCCAATCCAAAAATTATATCACTACTTAGCAGTAAGGAAAATAATGGTAATTATACATTTATAATAATACAAGTAATTACACAAGTAACTGTATATAGCGTTTTTCACTGGTCGCATTGAGTGCGCACTAAGGCTTGTTTACAGTCCGTTCTAATGTTTAAAGTCGTCTGAAGTATATCTTCAAAAACTTTTAACCAATAAAACGATCTGTACGGATGCTGTACAGATTATTTTACTGGTTAAGAAGTATTGAAAAAGTATTTAAGACGATGTTTAAGTATAAGAACAAATTGTGAACAAGCTTTAGTGTGCACTCAGTGCGCACCAGTGCGACCAGTGAAAAACGCTAATAGAAATAGTATACTAATGGATGAAACAGTTGTAACACATAGTCAACACACGTTACTAGGATTTTTATTTCCTTATATTTCTTTTTATATAATCATGCCTTATGATTACTACCTGTAACATTATATAATTAACTTTTTTTATTTTCATTACAGATGAGGCAATGTTGGCAAAACATAATAGTGACACGATTATTGAAAGGAAAGAAACTCTTGTGAATGTACCTTTCTTCAACAAAAAACATTCAATAGACGTAGATCATTCATTTTTAACAAGTAATGAAAAACTGGATTATTTAATTGGTGAGTACATGCATAAAAACCATCAACACGAAAAGGTAAAAATGACATATACATAACATTAAACCGTTTCAACCAAGCATTTAGCATAAAAAAGCCATATTGATTTGCAGAGAATATGTATTAGTCAAGACGTTTTATGCTATGCATATGCCTTTTTGTGTGTAATTTTACAAGTGGTAGTTCATGTAAAAAAATTTGTTTATTCTTTTTGATTTATAGAACTGCAAAAATTAAATATAAAGAAAGGAAATTTGATTCTTACGAAAATAAATGATATACAAACATATCTTAATAATCTGGATACATCTGAACATACAAAAAAAAA
>NW_022639605.1:796089-796746 GCF_010583005.1 Odontomachus brunneus
AAAAATCCAAGAAAATCCAAATAAAATCAATCGAATTACTAAATTTTGATACTAAACTTTGATAATACTAAACTTTGATACTAAATTTTGATAATAAATTTTTAGAGAATACTATTTAAAACAATAATGCTATTTTATTAAATGACATGGTTTCCTTCAACGAAATAAAAGTTTTTATTCTCATCATTTAAAAAAATGATATTTCATTTATGTTCGGGATTCGGCTCGGCTCTTTCAGCTTGCTTCTGGAATATTCCGTAGGAATATTCTAGAAGCATTCTAATAATAAGATCGAATAAGCTGAGAGACCGCATGACAACAATGTCTCGCGAGCGATGTGTTGTGCTGCCGAAATCAAAACATGATTCGGCGAATATCAGCGCAATTACTTGGAATCGGCGACACATCACAATACCGCTACATCATCATGTATCAGAGCCGAGTCTCGACAATAATAAATCTCGCTCAACTCTCGCGACCGTTTTCGCGCTGAACCAATGAGATCGGCCAGCGTAGCCGACGCGACATTTATAAAACGACCGTGTAAGAAATCGACCGCTCAGAGCACAAAAATCTTGTATCACGTTCGTATAACGATATAGGACTCCGCGATCTCATTCCAGCCTTAACGACTGCTTCTTCGCGTGTCCGATCGTT
>NW_022639605.1:796756-799178 GCF_010583005.1 Odontomachus brunneus
AAAAAAAGGCACAAAATTAAACGTATGAATTAAAGATACGAATATTAAATCTAAAGAAAGTGCTTTCTCCGAAAAAACGGTATAAGAAATATAAAAAATATATAATATGACAAATTCTATTAGTGACTGCCATTAACAAGTACCATTCTAAGTACTATTCTATAAGCACTATTGATGTAAAACGTTACTGCATTTGAAATACAAGTAACAAAAATAACTAGTAAATAAGTAAAAAATATTATATTATATTCGTACAATTTTTTAAATATTGCTGCAATATTGCTAAAGTAATATTGCAAATTAATGTCACTGCAATGTCTCTGCAACATTGCACTGCAATATGCAATCTTGCAACGTTGTAGCAACGTTGCTGCAAGCTTCTGTGCTGTATGCCCTTATAGAAATATTATACTAAGAATCATTGATAATTACTTATTATCCAGTATTTTTAATACTAAAAATAAGTAATTATCAATGATTCTTAGTATGATATTTCTATAAGGGTGGGACGCAACGATATTAATCGCATTATTATAAAACATTAATTTCAGTAGCATAAACTGTGGAGAAACTAATGCTCTTTAAATAACATCAATACCTTTCGTGGTTGTCGAGAAATAAGGAATAAATGCTAGTAGCATGTAAGAGCTTGATCGCAACATCGAAACATTCGCGCATTTCTATACTTTACCTAAAGCAGTGGTATTAATCGTAATATTATAAACAACTAATTCCAATAGAGTAAAGTGTGGAGTGTGGAGAAGTCAGTGCTTCTTGAACGAAATCGATATCTTTTGTAGTTGCTTAAATTAAAGAATAAATGCTAGTGACATATAAGAGGATGACTGCGACGTACATCAAGAAGTAAACGCATTCCCACGCTTTACCTAAAGCAATAGTATTATTCGTAATATTATAAACCACTAATTTGAATACATTAAAATGAGGAGAAGTTAGTGCTTTTTGAACGAAACCGATATCTTATGTAGTAGCCGAAAAAAAGCATTAAATGCTAGCGGCATGTAAAAGCCTGAGCACGACGTCACGGTCAAGTGCTTATATGCCGCCAGTATTGGCCGCGACGTACACGCGCTTCCACGCTTTACCTAAAGCAGTGTTATTTTTCGTAATATTACAAACCAATAATTCCAATAGAGTAATGTGCTCTTATAGAAATATTATACTAAGAATCATTGATAATTACTTATTTTCAGTATTAAAAATACTGGATAATAAGTAATTATCAATAATTCTTAGTATGATATTTCTATAAGGGTGTTTGCTTTTTCAACAAAATCTATATCTTTTGTAGTTGCCGAAATTAAGCAATAAATGCTAGCAGCATGTTTAAGAGACTGAGCGCGACGTATGTCTCGACGTCGCGGTCCAGTGCTTATGTCCAGCATTTCTTGCTTTCTTTCGGCAACTACAAAAGATATCGATTTCGTTCGAAAAGCACTGACTTCTTCTCATTTTAGTATATTGGGATTAGTGGTTTATAATTTTATGAATAATACCATTGCTTTAAGTAAAGCGTGGGAACGCGCGTACGTCTCGATGTACGTCGCAGTCATCCTCTTACATGCGCTAGCATTTATTACTTAATTTCGGCAACTACAAAAGATATAGATTTTGTTCACAAAGTACTAAATTTTTCAGTTTATTTTACTGTAATTAAATGTTTATAATAGTACAATTAGTATTGGAGTGTTAAGTAAACCCTTATAGAAATATCATACTAAGATTCATCATTGATTAATTACTTATTTTCAGTATTAAAAGTACAATATTTAATAATATTCTATGATTCAAATACAGCTTTTAGTACTCAAGTATTTCAATATTTAATGTTACAAATCCTATCTCATGATTGATTTCAATACTTAAATATTGATATGTAATACTTCGTCCAGTGATAAAATACTTACGCAGAACATTGTCAATATTTAAATACTAATATATAATATTTTGCTAAGTGATGAAATACTTACGCAAAGTACTGTTAAGATTAAAAGTATTAACCCAGACAGCGTACAATATTAGTAAGTTATTAGATAAATATTTATAAATATTTATTTTAAATTACTTTTTTAAAATATATATATACGAGGGTGGTCTGAAAAGTTTCCGACCTCAACGTGAAGATAGCAGCACTTGTAAATAAAAGCTAGTGAATTTCGTTGTTCATCTGTTGACAGTTACTCACCGAAGTTTCAGCCATTTTGGACTCGCAGTTGTTATGTAACAGTCGTTTGAGTAAGTTGATGTGAGTGTTTTTGTGAAAATGGACAAAATCGAGTATCGAGCTGTCATTAAATATTTGTTTTTGAAAGGCAATACGCCTACGCAAATCAAAGATGAGTTGGATTCTGTGTATGGGGACTCTGCACCATCATTTACGACAGTGAAATTTTGGGCCGCT
>NW_022639605.1:800302-802390 GCF_010583005.1 Odontomachus brunneus
ATATATATATATATATATATATATATATATATATATATATAATTATACATAATTATGTATAATTACATGTATAAGTAGAATGTATAAACATGAATGGACATATTTGATACATAATAATATATAATTATGTATAATTATATATAATTTTATATAATTTCATATAATTATATATGAAAAATTTTTCATTGGGTGGTTCACTACATTATATCAATATTCATCGCATATCGAATGTTGTTGCATTGTTTCAATATCTATCAGCAAATTATCTAACAAACAGCAAAAATTATATAACTATTATTTGATGTTTGCTAGGTATGTTATAATATACTGTGAACACTATAAGGATACATTATATAAGCATAAATTGTAAGAATATCGCTGGAGTCATTAAAGTTACCGCGAACGCGCTCAATCGTCAGGTTAAACAACAGTTTAACACAGTCAGGACATAGATTAGGGCCCGCTGATATACTGCTTGGGATCGAAATTATCGCTGGAAGATTCACGAAAGTTTGGAAAATTTAGTTGTTGACAATCTTCGATACCTAGTGGTTTATGAGACATAAGAAAATTATGAATAGATAAGTATATTTTTTAAAATATTATGATTTTCTCATTTTTCACTTTCGCACAATAATTCTCAGTATTTGATTACTATCAGTATTTAACAGTGATTTTATTATCAGTATTCACCAGAAATTAAGGACTGGCCAAAAAATTACTGAATTACTGGTAATACTTAATCACTAATAATTTTTCAGTATTTCTTAGTATGATATTTCTGTAAGGGACTCTAAAACTTTCGCGAATCCTCCCTTGATAATTTCGAATCTGAAACCGTATGACGGTCACCCACCTATCTTGACTGCGTTGCTTAACCTGATGATCGAGCGGCGCGCTGTGATTCCAATGACTCCAACGATGTTCTTACAATTTATGCTTTTAAAATATATACCTACACGCGTTGATTCGCCTATCTATTTTATTTAATATCTCTAAAGTTTATTTAGTTATTTGCAAAATGACTTCGACTATTCCTTCCAGTTTAATGTTTTTTATACATTTTTTGTTACCAATACAACTTGCGTCAGACTCTATATAATAGAGAATATTATGAAATAAAAGAATATTCAGGGTTTCAGGCGCAAAATTGCTTAAACACATTTCAATTTTATATATAAATAATAAGAAAAATATATTGGGAGTACAAATTAGTTCGGTCCGTTTTTTTGTGGTCAAAAATGCATTTATTTCAGAATAAAATGAGTGAACAGATTAATCAAAGTATTGTCCATCGCTGGCTACTACTTTTTCCCACCTCTCAGGTAATTTTCGAATTCCATCTCGAAAAAATGTCTCCTCTTTTGAGACGATCCAAGTTAGGAACCAATTTTCGATTTCTGCGAAAGAAGTGAACCGGTGACTTGCCAAATCGTGCTGCATCCGTCGGAACAACCAGTAATCAGAAGGAGCAATGTCCGGCGAATGCGGCGGGTGCGGTAAAATATCCCACTTGAGTGTTTCCAAATAATTTTTTACGACTTTTGCGACATGAGGCCGAGCGTTATCATGCAAAAGAATAACTTTGTCATGTCTTTGCTCGTATTCCGCCCATTTTTCTCGTAATGCACGGCTGAAACTAATCAACTCCCAATGATTCTGCAAGCTCCTCTTGCGTTTGACTCGGATCTTCATCGAGTACCCTTATAGAAATATCATACTAAGAATCATTGATTAATTATTTATTTTTAGTATTAAAAGTACAGTATTTAGTAATATTCTGTGATTTAAATACAGCTTTTAGTACTCAAGTATTTCAATATTTAATGTTACAAATCCTATCTTATGATTGATTTCAATACTTAAATATTGATATGTAATACTTCGTCCAGTGATAAAATACTTACGCAGAACATTGTCAATATTTAAATACTAATATATAATACTTTGCTAAGCTGAATACTTACGCAAAGTACTGTTAAGATTAAAAGTATTAAGCTCAGACAGCATACAATATTAGTAAGTTATTAGATAAATATTTATAAATATATATTTTGATTTACTTTTTAAAAATATTATATATATATA
>NW_022639605.1:802672-803426 GCF_010583005.1 Odontomachus brunneus
AGTGGATAATATAACGCTGCTTATCGTATAACGTCGCGAGAAGTTTCTCCTGACGCTTGCCGGGTGGCTTATCGCGCATAGGACAAAACGGTATGTCAGGGTGCGCATCGTGCAAATTTTGCGGATACTCCAAGTCGACCTCGAGAATGTATCCTGTGGGCGAATCGTCAGCGACTGAGATTACGTCAAAGTTGACACGTTGTCGATCCATCGAAACTCGGCGTAAGGCAATGGTTGACACATTGCCCATCCATACAAATTATTTACGTCAAAGTACATTAAGTACGATGATGGTTTCGACGGGTCGTAAGATTGCATGTACTTGTTATTGGCGTGTGCGTATCTATCCGAACATTGACTCAGGCCGCCGCGTATACCGCGTTCGATGAACATGATCATATCAATATCGGTGAGCAATTCGAAATTTATGCCGGTATGTTTCACAGGATGCATTGCATTAAATCCAGGCAGAGTATAATAATGCGCGGGATCGAGTCCATAACTTGTGATGCAGCTGTCGCGGAAATTTTCAAAAATATCTGCCAATAACAAGACATCAGTCTTTAAATACAAGTCGCTGTATTCGCCCAAGGTTCGAGTGGAGAACCGCTTCCAGATCTCCGCGGCGTGCGCGTAATCGCTCTCGGATACTGTATCACCCGTCAACGAACTGTAAAACGATTCTCGCGGCGGTAAACATGTGTCCTGCAGCTTGTTCACGCAATCCACGTATTCGTACGGAAAGACACCCTTT
>NW_022639605.1:803436-803553 GCF_010583005.1 Odontomachus brunneus
TTCACGGCGGTAAACATGTGTCCTGCAGCTTGTCCACGCAATCCACGTATTCGTACGGAAAGACACCCTTTCGCGTCAATAAATTAAATTCTTCGGCGGATAATTTTGGAAATTCCG
>NW_022639605.1:803711-804265 GCF_010583005.1 Odontomachus brunneus
ATGTATTTTTCTTTTGTTATCGGTAGCACATCGATTGAACCTTCAAATGCATTTGCTATTTCCTTGATGATAAAATGTGAATCGTAGCCGGATAAATTATGGAAAACGATTGGAATGTAATATGAATTTTTGTAATTTAAATTGCAATTTGAATGTGCTGGACCTCGGTAGCGGCCGGTGAAGTGACAATGATCGCGTACGCGCGTATCGTCTGCTGTGAATGGTTTCTCACACACGTGACATTTTGTTGCGTTGTGAAATGTCGCCCACTGTTTTTTCGTCATAGTTTCCATGGGGACATTGGATGATAATATTACTTTTACGCGGTGTGCTATTTCTTCGAGTTGCCCGACGAACCATGAGATGCAGTCACTATCACGACGACTTTGAAATTCAGATAATGAATCGTCGTACGAGCAACGTATATAAAATGCTATACTAAATACCCTGTGATGTTGGTATGTGTACAATTTGCGATCCTCTCCATCTCTTGCCGTCTTCTCCAGTGTGCACTCTAGGTCGGCGTATATCACAAAGGGAACTCGCTCCTTCCT
>NW_022639605.1:804469-804752 GCF_010583005.1 Odontomachus brunneus
CTTTTCTCCCATGATGCCGTATACATTGATGGATATATCGTTTAATAGTTCAAATCTTGTAATTTGATTAATTTTCATAAGGAACTCAATGCCTTGAAGATTGAGCACGTTCGTGTAATGAGGATACGATGATGCACGATCTGCATGTCTTTCGGCTGGATGCAGAGCCGCAACTATTGCCCACGCAAAACATGCATTGTCCGGAGATTTGACATTGATCACAGCCCGCTTCAGTTGTATCACACGCGGTAACTCAAAGTGACATCCCGCGTGCAACGGATTG
>NW_022639605.1:805118-805249 GCF_010583005.1 Odontomachus brunneus
CCTCGCGCCAAACGAGTCCTGCATCTCTCGTACTGTGTCCTGCACCCGCGTGAACGAAACGTGTACGCAACGTATTTTTTAAACCCTCGAGTTGCGCGATTCGAGCAATCAATGACTGTCTAATACCGATC
>NW_022639605.1:805259-805392 GCF_010583005.1 Odontomachus brunneus
CTTTGAGTTGCCCGACGAACCATGGTACGCAGTCACTATCACGATGACTTTGAAATTCAGATAATGAATCGTCGTACGAGCAACGTATATAATATGCTATACTAAATACCCTGTGATGTTGGTATGTGTACAA
>NW_022639605.1:805572-806035 GCF_010583005.1 Odontomachus brunneus
ATCCCGTATGTGCTCGAGCACCATATTCTTTGCATCCTCGAGAAATTGACGAGGTTCGATGTGGTTCACGTTGATGACAATTCCGGTTAGTATGCGGTTATCGAACGCGGTATCGACCTCGCGCCAAACGAGTCCTGTATCTCTCGTCCTGCACCCGCGTGAACGAAACGTGTACGCAACGTATTTTTTAAACCCTCGAGTTGCGCGATTCGAGCAATCAATGACTGTCTAATACCGATCAATAATCGCAGTTGTTTAGCCTAATTATGTTCTTCCAACAACTCGAGGCACTCGTCACACTTTTGCACCCACGCGTCGTATTCGTCTCGCGAACTTCGAGCCGACTGCTCCCGCAATTCTCGCTCAATTTGCGCAAAATCTTCCATTTCTTTTACAAAGTGCACACTAGATTTACAAATGCTGCTGCTGCTGTGCAAATTGGCATAGTACGACTCTGAATTTA
>NW_022639605.1:806167-806426 GCF_010583005.1 Odontomachus brunneus
CACATTTTCTGCGCATCTAACTGTCGACTGCAAATCGATGTGTCAGCACAAAAATGCTGCATTGTGACGCATAAAAGAGAGAGATCTTACATGAATATTTTTGGACTGCACTTTTGATATAAATATCGGAAATCGATTTTTTCGATGATGCAGTATGAGCGCGAAACGGGAGCGGTGCACTTGGACACGGTGCATTTGGACACAGCCAATCACAGCACCGTGTGATTAGAGACATTTGTAGGGTCCCTTGGAACAGCGA
>NW_022639605.1:806705-807092 GCF_010583005.1 Odontomachus brunneus
TCATTTATCTTTAATTGTGTATTGCAACCGCGTTAAATTATTTATGTTTTTACAGTGTATCGCAATCTCGTTGTACAGCCCGTATTTTAGGGCGAAGATATGCCTTGACGTCAACGTCTTTTAAGTACTTGGAGATTGAGATCAGTGTAGGACCGTTATCCACAGTGCAACTAGTCCTCGGTGACAATCGTGGCAATCAATTGGTCTTACACTCGGCAATTTGGGGAGGATTGATGGCAAAACATGAAGATATTTTACAACTTTTGCAAACAACCGAGGTGTCATCTTCTCCGCTACGGATTCGCGATTTGGCGGTGGAATGGTGCACAATGTAAGGCAAGAAACTTTTAAAACTCACATTATCCGGTAACTGCATGTACTTGCAAC
>NW_022639605.1:807902-808064 GCF_010583005.1 Odontomachus brunneus
TTCTCATGTTTCAAAAATAATCGATTGTGATTAGTCTATTTACTTACTGCTTATTTCTTACTACTACTCCTACTGCCATTGTAGAAGACGCTTTACTCTAATAAGTTAATCTGTCGTAATCACTTACAACCACTTACAACCACGTTCACGCAATTGTAGAAT
>NW_022639605.1:808074-808579 GCF_010583005.1 Odontomachus brunneus
TGTAGGACCGTTATCCACAGTGCAACTAGTCCTCGGTGACAATCGTGGCAATCAATTGGTCTTACACTCGGCAATTTGGGGAGGATTGATGGCAAAACATGAAGATATTTTACAACTTTTGCAAACAACCGAGGTGTCATCTTCTCCGCTACGGATTCGCGATTTGGCGGTGGAATGGTGCACAATGTAAGGCAAGAAACTTTTAAAACTCACATTATCCGGTAACTGCATGTACTTGCAACCAGCTACAGTGAAATATTTGTTTACTCTCGAGCATTGCATTGACCATATGTACTCATGGTTATATGAAAATACACACATTGTTAATACAAAATGTAGAAATTTTGTAAAAATTCTTCGAGAGAAGAATATCACCGAAACGGATAATGCTATATCGACGATACGCAATAGCGGGGACTTTGACGGTGGTTCACTCATCGATTGCGAGCTATTGGCATGCGCAATGAATAATATTATATATCAAGTATTGAACAAATAATCTGTA
>NW_022639605.1:808589-808726 GCF_010583005.1 Odontomachus brunneus
GTAATATCGATAATAAATTACCGATCGTCGGTATTGTGTAATTATTGGGTGTACAACTTAATTCGGTCCGTTTTTTTGCTTGAAAAACGCATTTATTTGAATGATAAAATGAATTAATACATTATTGAAAGTATTGT
>NW_022639605.1:808736-809322 GCF_010583005.1 Odontomachus brunneus
GAGCCATCTTTTGAAAACAGACCGAACTAAGTTGTACACCCAATATATGTTGGTAAAAATTATATGTTGGTAAAAAAATTATGTAATTAAATGTTATATAATATCGGTAAAAATTGCCGACCGTCGGTAACATCGGTATCCCCCTCCCAATTACCGACCGATGATACCCCCCCTCCGCGGTGACGCAATTCCCCCTGACGTCATACCCCCCTCCGTGACATCATACCCCTCGCCCGCGGTACCCCCGCCCCTCACCCCCCTCGGAGGACCTGGGTTAGAACCCCTATACTATACTTACTATTATTTTACAAGATATTTTAGATAATATGTGACCAATAAACTGGTTTTGTATACGTATGTATCAAGATGTGTTAAGCAATTGGAAAGCACCCACTGTTGACAGACTCTGCTCGCTCAGGTTTGGCTATCTGGGGAGTAAATAGGAAAAGTTACTTTTTAAAAGTAATTCATTATTATTACTGGGTATTCATAAGAAAAGTACGTTGTTACTGTATACATTTCATTATTAGACAGAAAAGAAGAGACTGTGTGAGAGAGAGAGAGAGAGAGAGAGAGAGAGAGAGAG
>NW_022639605.1:810285-811960 GCF_010583005.1 Odontomachus brunneus
GAGAGAGAGAGAGAGAGAGAGAGAGAGAGAGAGAGGGGAGGGGAAGGAGCAGAGAAAAAAAGCTAAATGCAGTAAATGTTGAACTATTAGAAGAAAAATAGTAAGAAAAATAAATACGGTGTAAAAAAATGTTCTAAAGGCATAGGTATCAAAGAGTGATCTGTCGACATCTAGCGTTTCAGGCTTCAATTACTAGGTAGATTGCGAGGCAGGCGGCGCTATAGAGAGATTATGTTAAGCACGTGCGAACACAAAGAGCGAGCTGTCTGTATAGAGAGAGTGGTAAGAGAACACAGAGAGAGAATTGCGAGAGAGAGAAATAGAAAGAAGGTGCGTAAAGCCCATTCTACAATTGCGTAAGCGTAGTCGTGAACGTAAGAGTCAACCAATCCGAATGTTTTATTCACTGATTGCTTTAAGCGTCTTCTACAATGGCAGTAGGAGTAGTAGTAAGAAATAAGCAGTAAGCAAATTGACCAATTCCATTCTCATGTTTCAAAAATAATCGATTGTGATTAGTCTATTTACTTACTGCTTATTTCTTACTACTACTCCTACTGCCATTGTAGAAGACGCTTTACTCTAATAAGTTAATCTGTCGTAATCACTTACAACCACTTACAACCACGTTCACGCAATTGTAGAATGGGCTTAAGGATACGAGTAGAGAAACTCGATTTGACGAGGTGGTACGAGGTCTCGAAAGCGGGTGTGAAGAGCCGCGGGATTATTAGACTTCTGTATCATAGACGTAATAGAGCATCAGATTGTTGTGTGAGTCGGAATCCTCTCTTGTAAAAGCGTGCGCGTGTATACGAATTGTATCGAATAGATCGAAAGTGATCTTCAAGGTTTCCTGATAGAAAAGAAACGCGAGCGTACAAGACTGACTGTATAGTAAAGTTCAAATAAATTGTTGTTATTGTGTGTTTGCATTTAACTACGAAGTTTTATCTCTTACAACAGTGAGAATAAAAAAGAAAAAAGATATATATTACGATTACCAATTTACCGACTTAATATATATATAATTTATTAAATTAAATAGGCTGTATAGACGTCGAAATATAAATAACAAAATAATTAATAAATAATAAAAAATAAATAAAATATAGTAAAATTAAATTTGATAATGTAAATAAAATAATAAGAAATAAATAATGAGAGAGAGAGAGAGACAGACATTTTTTTATAAAAATAAATTATTCTGAAATAAAATTTAAAGAATCTGCTTTTTATGTATACCTAAATATTTACAATGTCCAAGTTCAATGTATAAAGTTATTAATAAAAAAACTCATTTTCAATAATTAATATTATTTTGTAAAAAAAAATGATATAAAAAGAAAATTAAAAAAAAATTAAAAAAAGAAGCCAAGTGCATGCACCTTAGTATTATTTGTCTTTACAAAAAATCATAAATAAATTATAACAAAAGCTCAGTTAAAAGATATTTAGAAAAATATTAAAACAACCTTATTCAGATCAATTATACTCCCGCGAATACTCTATAGAAAAATACAAGACAATTTTATACTCTCTATAAAAGTAATGATATCAAGAGGTTTGCGCCAAGTGCGAATAATTAATAATCTCAGTTTTTACTTTTATATATTTTTATAAACATGTGGTTTTGGCTATATAATATATTTATAAATTAAATATATTATTAATA
>NW_022639605.1:811970-812545 GCF_010583005.1 Odontomachus brunneus
ATCAAGATGTGTTAAGCAATTGGAAAGCACCCACTGTTGACAGACTCTGCTCGCTCAGGTTTGGCTATCTGGGGAGTAAATAGGAAAAGTTACTTTTTAAAAGTAATTCATTATTATTACTGGGTATTCATAAGAAAAGTACGTTGTTACTGTATACATTTCATTATTAGACAGAAAAGAAGAGACTGTGTGAGAGAGAGAGAGAGAGAGAGAGAGAGAGAGAGAGAGGGGAGGGGAAGGAGCAGAGAAAAAAAGCTAAATGCAGTAAATGTTGAACTATTAGAAGAAAAATAGTAAGAAAAATAAATACGGTGTAAAAAAATGTTCTAAAGGCATAGGTATCAAAGAGTGATCTGTCGACATCTAGCGTTTCAGGCTTCAATTACTAGGTAGATTGCGAGGCAGGCGGCGCTATAGAGAGATTATGTTAAGCACGTGCGAACACAAAGAGCGAGCTGTCTGTATAGAGAGAGTGGTAAGAGAACACAGAGAGAGAATTGCGAGAGAGAGAAATAGAAAGAAGGTGCGTAAAGCCCATTCTACAATTGCGTAAGCGTAGTCGTGAACGTAAGAGT
>NW_022639605.1:812555-818470 GCF_010583005.1 Odontomachus brunneus
TTAAAATAATTAGAGAAATACAACCCAGATAGACAAACTTGCGCGAACAGATTTCAAGCAGAGCTAGCTATCAACTTTTGATGGCAAATAGATAACAAATTTGATGCAGGATCTGTTATATTAAATCTTGCTGCCAAATTGCCTCCAGATATGCGGCAGAGCTTGTTGTCAGGTAATTGCTGCAGATTTGCAGCAGAAACCGCGCAGACCTTGCTGCGCTGCAAGCTTTGCGCGGTTTTTGCTGCAAATTTGGCACCAATTGCCCGACAGCAAGATCTGTCGTCAAAACCGTAGCCTAATGTAGACACAGATGATTATGGATTTGTTGTGAATTTTTTATCAAATCTGTTGCCAATCTGCGCGCAGTCTGCGCTCAATTTGCTTACTGGGAATAAAGTTGAAAAAAAATTATAATAACTTATACAAAAAGCACTTGGCGTGTCTTTTTTATAGGCAAACGGGTTCTTTTATTTTAATGATTATCAAAATATTATATTTATTATCGATATAGTATTAAAAAAAGGCACGCCAAGTGTTTTTTATGTAAGTTATAAGAGTATTTCGGTCAATTTTCGATTTGCTCCGCCTAGCGCTATTCTCTTTACCTTTTCCTTACCAATTCCCCTTACCTCACTGCTCTGCACGCAATCTACAAGCCGTTTAAAATTCAGGAACGTATGACTTGTAAGCATTTGTTTTCAATAGCTTTTCACTATTAGAAATATATGTGTTAGAAGTGCTGTTATGTAAGTTTTTCAATTTTATTATATTTCTCTAATTATTTTATTTTTTATTTAATATATTAATATATTTAATTTATAAATATATTATATAGCTAAAACCACATATGTTTATAAAAGTATATAAAAGTAAAAACAGAGATGATTAATTATTCGCACTTGGCGAAAACCTCTTGATATCATTACTTTTTATTTATAAAATTGTCTTGGATTTTTCAATAGAGTATTCGCGAGAGTACAATTGATCTGAATAAGGTTATTTTAATAATATTTTTTTAAATATCTTTTAGCTGAGCTTTTGTTGTAATTTATTTATAACGATTTTTTTTGTAAAGTTAGTATTACACAAAGTGTACCATGTAGAGGTAGCCCGGTTGGATTTATACTTCTTGCCTATGTATGTGTGTGTCAGCAAAGATAAAAAGTCTACGGATCGTTATTTTTATAGTATTTCATGACTCCAATCTCTAAACCCTCTGCTGACACATAGCTACATACAGAAGGTTCAAATACCTACATATTGAAGGTTCGAAGACTCATAACTCTGAGTTCTCATGGAAAAAAATTTGTCACATTAATTATAATATTTTGGAAACGTCTCAACGTCAGCTACAAAGAATAAGGGCTATAAAAAATAAGGGTTTTTATTTAAAATTTGTATGTTAATCTTGACAACACTTCTCAAAGTCGTTTCAAGATCAAATAAATATCAACATCTGATAGCTTTTTTAAATTGTACTACTCTCTCTCTCTCTCTCTCAAACATATTTTAAATAAATCAATATTTTCTGAGATAATTTGCTGTTCTGAGATAATTCATGACTTATTTCATAATAAAACTATTTTAAAGATAAAACATATTTAACATTTACTATGCAACTTTTTACTTTCTGTTGATGTTTTTATATCACTTTTTTATTTGAACATAATATTATTAATTCTAATGTTTTTACTCTTGATATAATTTATTTACTTAACTTTAAAAAAAAAAACTTTTAGGTCTGTACTTAGGTCATACCCTTTTTTAAAAATAATGAAGTGTCGTTGAATAATACAATAGTTCAAAATAATCTTTTTATTTATCTATCAAGGAAAAGATATATTTATTATAGATTAACAAATATCGTAAACATTTTGTTCCTTGTATTCTTTTATATGTGTGTGTGCGCACACACATACACACATATATATTACAGACCACATTTAGAAATTCACACAAAACCATTATATCTTATGTTTCACATAGCTACAATAAGATACAAATATATAGTCACCTAAATCGTATATGTATTCTAAATATGACCATAATTTTACATGTATTTATAAGAATATCACGATCGTTAAAACACTTATATTTCACCATTCAATAATTTCTTATCAAATAAAAATTCTCCCAAATGTCCATGAGTTTGCATCATTTTACCCAACGTCGAAATTTTACCAGCAAGTTCACGTTGACCTTTATATTGTTCATCCAAGAAATCAGAAGTGAGGTAGTCCACCAACTGTGGAAAATTACAACAAATTGTTATGAATAACATATTATTTTTATAAAAATGTACTTTTATGTTTATATAATACTTACATGGTAATCATTGAAAGGGTATGTTTTCGGATCTTCGCAAGTCATGATTATTTCACGAATGCTGCGCGTAACTTGAGCTTCTAAGTTCAAAGCGTCAGTGAGAGCTTCAGTTCCACTATTCCACTCTTCACGTATCGGTTTCTGAACAAAAAAATTTTTATTATTATTAGTTATGTTCGAAATAAATTCTTTTATAATCTCCATTTAGATATTCTAGAACAGAATTCGGCACGCGTTACATATTTCGGTCAATTTTCGATTTGCTTCCTTTACCTCATCACCGAGCGCAACTTACATGTCGTTCGAGATTCACCAAAGTATGATTCGTAAACATATATTTCTAATAGTGAAAAGCTATTGAAAACAAATGCTTACAAGTCATACGTTCCTGAATTTTAAACGGCTTGTAGATTGCGTGCAGAGCAGTGAGGTAAGGGGAATTGGTAAGGAAAAGGTAAAGAGAATAGCGCTAGGCGGAGCAAATCGAAAATTGACCGAAATTTTCTGTTTCGAAATATTGAAAACTGTGTTAAAATATTCTTATGCAATATTCATAAAAAGAAAAATACTCACCAAAGGAAACTTAAGAAGTTTACTAACGTCACTTGTAAGTTGACCACGCATTAATAAATATTCAATGATTTTTAGTGCATGCTCTCTTTCTTCACTTGCACTTTTAAAAAAGAATTTGCTAAATCCTGGACGATTTATAGTATCACGTGCAAAATGAGCACCCTGATAAAATAAAAACTATATTAACACATATTTAATGGTATAATATATAATAATTTATAAAATTATATATTTGAGATTTGAAAATGATTATATGTTGAATTAAAACTATTTAAATAGATCCAGATTTATATACCATTGCAAGATAAGTCATGGCAGCTTCAACTTCCGTTTTGACTTGAGACTCCATGATTTTTATGCATGGATCTACCATATCCAACCATGATGTTGGAATATCTGCAGGTTTCAGCGTACCTAGAAAAAAGAGATAAAATAATATTATGTTAATAATATCTTTGATGAAACATAAATTACTATATCTTTTAATATTTAAATCTTAAGTAGTATATATAAAGTGCCCAATTTTAATTAACAAACTTGAATATCTCTTAAACTAAATAAGATGCCGAAATTCTGCTTTTCCTAGTTTATATAATTATGAATAAATACTTTCCTCGATATATTTTACATTCTCTCTATCCTGATATTTAATAAAAATATAATCAATACAAGATATAAAGTATCCTGCAAAGTATTGACTTTTAATAACCTAATATCAATATTTTTGTATGTAGAATAACCAGTAGAGTTCATTGTTGTAGCATAGTTAGAAGCATAGAAAAACATAAAAAAAAGAATTTTATTATACTTTCTAAATATATTGATGCAGCAGTGTAAAGATTAGTATCATTTTAATCGATTTCTATCGTTATTCTATGTTCTAAAATATTAAAATGAGATCGAAAAATGAATAATTTAAAAGATATTTCATATCTTACACTGAAAAGTATCAGAATAAAATATAAAATATCTTGAAAAGTATTGATTTTTCAATAATCTACTTCAGTACTATTATACGCAGAATGAACAGAAGAATAGATTTATATACTATAAGAACCTATATTTTAAATACAATTTAAAATATTCAAAATATCCTATAGATGTGATCTTAATCGAATAGTTCAAGATCAATTTTATTATAAAAATATCCTCTTCGCAATCGTACAAAGTCGAAAAAACAGAATTTTAATATCTTATACTTATTACAGAGATATTCAAGTGGTCTGATTAAAATAGGATGCCTGTGATATGATCTGTTAAGTTTATAATGTTATGATAGAAATGATATTTTTATTTTTCAATCGATCCTCTTAAAAGATAACAAGAACACGTATTTCTTTATCGACATGTTATCAAAAAGTAAAATAGTTTATCAGATCACGACTTATCAGATATAATGACGATGAGAAATCAGCGTTTTCCCGCAGAGATTAAATTAATTAAGATAATTATATAATGAGAATTTCTCTTATTAATTTTTATTTATAAATATATTTATATGCACGTACGCACACGGTATAATTTTTTAGTAATTGGACTGAGTTATATTTAGCTTTTTCCTAAATTAATCTTCTGCTGACAACGTTGGAGTCAGATTCAACCCCAAACACACGTTGCTGGATATGTTCTGTAACTTTACGTTGTCTGCATAGAGTTAAGATTAAAAAATTATAGAAAAAAATCTTTCACTGTTTTTAAGATTTCTGACTTTTTGCATTGTCTATCTCTTTTTAATGACGTCAGAAGCGAAAAAAATGTATGCTAAAAATTCTTGTAAAATACGTTAAATAAAAATATATATCCATAAAGTAACATTTGCAATCGATTAAATAAATTTATAAGATATTCCGTGCACTCTCCTTTGCTCTAACCATCAATAATTTATTATAAATTAATCTGAATAGAAATAGGCGAAGAAATAGGTTAAGAAGATGAATTGTATGTCATGTTAATTTACGACAAATTATTGATTGTTAGAACAAAAGAGAAGTGCACAAAATATCTTACAAATTTATTTAATCGATTGTGTAAGTGTTACTTTATGGATATATATTTTTATTTTAACATATTTTGCAAGAATTTTTTGCATGCATTTTCTCGCTTTTGACGTCATTAAAAAGAAATATACGAGGCCAGGAGCCTTAATATGTGCTATTCTGATTTTTTTTTTTTCTAACAATGTAAGATACAACTACATTTTTTATGGTAAATAGGTTTTATTTATTTAATTTTATGGTAAATTTTATTGATTACTTCAAACATGAAAATATTGGAAAAATTACTAAAAAGTGATTACTTTCGAAGATATTTTACATTTTATCTTAATACTTTATAAGATATCTCATATTCGCTTTTCGATATTTATTTTACTTTAATACTTATATATGTAGAGATGTGACAAGTAAAATTAATTAATATAAAAAAAATGGAAAAACCTTAAACAAAATTCCATTGCATTTTACAAATTTATTGATGCACTAATGTGCAAAAATGATCAACGATCTATTTCTAGATATCTGTATATTCAAAGTCTCGAAATTTAACAATTGCAAAGTGCCGAATTTTCACTATTTCAATATCCGTGCAGAACTATTATTTCAATATGAATAAATATATAGTCAACTGATTAATACATTTTTCTTTGATAAATTTCATAATGCATCCCGTATCTAATAAGAGAACTTATTTCTTAATAATTCTCAAAAGATACGTTTTTCTGTGGAGCATGTTGCAAAACTTACCGAGAAAAAATATTGCTACACTAGGGACCTGTTTTTTATTGCTGAACTAGCCTATACTTTCGCAACTTAAAAAGAGACAGATATACAGATAAAATTTGATGGAAAAAAGATGAAAGAGAACTAGAGCAACGAGTTCAGCAATAGAAAATAGATCCTAGGTTTGTTCGCGTTGCTTGCATTTTTGACACTTTGTCCTAATACCCGTTACATACCAGAGCAGAGTTGAGTACGCATAATACCTCACGTTTTATGCGTGAAGTTTTATGTGCAGAAAAC
>NW_022639605.1:818480-818752 GCF_010583005.1 Odontomachus brunneus
GACAGAAATGAAAAGTCGGGTCGACGTCGATTCGACTTTTCATTTCTGGCTGGGTAGGTTATTTTAGAAGGCTTGGTTCGACCGTCTGGGGTACGTACATCTCCCTAGGATCCTTTTCAAACTACTTATTTTTTGGCGAAGTCGTACCGTTTCGGTGGTGCGCAATCTCTTTTCAAATCGTGAAGTGGTATTAAGCCAAAATGCAAGCTGCCTGGAACTATATATTGAAGGAAGAAATGTTATTTTAGGTTACAATGGGCGCGTCTCAGGGG
>NW_022639605.1:818762-819134 GCF_010583005.1 Odontomachus brunneus
TAATCTGCGCAGATAACTAAATAAGGTTTTCTACTGCATAAAACTTTTTTTAGAACTATTATATAATTGCATAAGCGTGGTCGTAAATGGTTGTAAATGATTACGACAACCAATCAGAATAAAGTAATCAATGAATAAAGCATTCTGATTGGTTGGCTTTATAACTGTTTTGTATATAAGACAAAGTATAAATATTTGTCCATGATCATAAAAAACAAAATTGTGAATCTAGTTCATCGCTGTATTCCATTTTTTAATTTATTTATATCTACATATTTATATACAGATGTATTAATGAAACTGATTCAAGAGCAGCAAGTAGGATTGTACACGCACCGGCGTTAATGCCGTCCGAATATCCGTGTGACTCGC
>NW_022639605.1:819144-829001 GCF_010583005.1 Odontomachus brunneus
GTCTGGGGTACGTACATCTCCCTAGGATCCTTTTCAAACTACTTATTTTTTGGCGAAGTCGTACCGTTTCGGTGGTGCGCAATCTCTTTTCAAATCGTGAAGTGGTATTAAGCCAAAATGCAAGCTGCCTGGAACTATATATTGAAGGAAGAAATGTTATTTTAGGTTACAATGGGCGCGTCTCAGGGGTTTTCTGAATTTTCTGCATGTTTTCTGCATATTCTGCACATTTTCTGCGTATTCTGCGCGTTTTTTGCGCATAATAAACATTTTATGCACATTATGCGCAGAATTGTGCATAATATTGGGTTGCATAATATCGGAAAAATCATGATGCATTTTTGCAACAGATTGCGCTAATGCATTTTTGGAAGTACTAGAGTCATTCGCATCTATGTTATTGCTATCTCATTTGACAGCTGACAGTTCTAGCTTCATTCTAAAAAAAAAATTGAGCGATTTGGTTGAGTTTTGGAGATTTTATAACAAGTTGAAGATGGAAGACCAAACTGTGCATTTTCGGCATATATTTCTGTTTTACTTCCGTAAAGGGAAGAACGCGCGTCAAGTTTGTGAAAAGTTGCGTAAAGTTTACGGTGACAATGCTGTACAAGAACGTCAGTGCCAACAATGGTTCACGAAATTCCGTGCTGGTGATTTTGATCTCAAAGACGCTCTTCGGTCAGGGAGGCCTATCGAGGATGATGACAAAATAAAGTCATTGATCAAGTCAAACCCACGTTACACGACACGAGAGATTGCAGAAACATTGAACATCCATCATTCAAGCGTTCACGACTACCTGAAGAAGCTGGGATACGTAAGCAAGCTCGATATTTGAGTTCCTCATGAACTCAAAGAAGTTTATTTGACGGCGCGTATAAACATCTGCGATATGCTCATTAAACGTGAGGAAAACGATCCTTTTTTGAAGCGACTGATAACTGGTGGATTGTTTACAACAATGTAGTGCGCAAATGGTCTTGGTCTCGACGTGATGATTTGCCTCAAACGACATCGGAAGCAAACATTCATCAGAGGAAGGTTATGCTCTCAGTGTGGTGGGATTTTAAAGGTGTCATGTTTTTTGAGCTCCTACCAAGGAACCAATCAATTCGAATGTGTACTGTCGGCAATTGGATAGTTTGAACGAATCCATCATCCAAAAACGTCCAGAGCTCGTTAATCGTAAAGTAGTTGTGTTCCATCACGACAACACGAGACTACACACAAGTTTGATCACCCGTCAAAAATTATTGGAGCTTGGATGGGATGTGTTGCCACACCCACCATACTCGCCTGACCTTGCGCCGTCAGGCTTCCACTTGTTTCGCTCTCTTAAAAACTCCTTGCGTGGTATAACGTTCAATTCAGATGAGGCTGTAAATCAGCACCTTATTCAATTTTTCGCCGATAAAGACAAGTCCTTCTATGAACGAGAAATTATGAAGCTCACTAAAAGAAGGCAAAAGGTTATCGAACAAAACGGGCAATATATCATTGATTGATCTTTGTTCTTTATATAAATAAATGACCTTTGAAAAACAGAAAAAATACGTCATGACTTTTCCGACAACCCAATATCTTCCTGCCGCGCATATTACTGATCCCTGCACCAGAGGCTTGATTCTTGACGGTATACGAATACGCATACCGAAAATGTATAGTTCACGTTACGTATACTATAGATTTTCGCATGCGTATCTCATTCGCATACCGTCAAGAATCGGACCCCAGGCGCGAATAAGCAATATCCAATGAGAGCTCTTCTTCTAAAGGGAGGTTATGCAACGAGCGTTGTATGTAAAAGTGTAAACAACACAAATAAACCTACTCTTAATTATCTGTAATCTGTGTACTGTATCTGTGTACAGACAGAAATATTAAAGTTTCTTTGTAGTATTTATTCTGCTTTTCTTTTATCGATAAAAGTGTCTATAAATGTGTATATAATCTAATCGGAAGAATTATAAATCACATTTAAAAGTACTTTTATCGATAAAAAAGAAAATAATAAGGGTCTATATCTTTTTTTACAACAATCAATTCCAGCCATCATTCTACGTACGAAAGTATTCAAGTTAAGACTCCTGTGTCTTCACTTTAGCTGTTCTTGTTTAATGACGTCAGAAGAAACCGCATGACAATTTATATTGCAACATGCATGAAAATTAAAAAAATATATGTATAAAATATCTTCTTGATCGATTCAGCATACTTGCAGAAATGTTCAGGCATTTTTTTTTAATCTCAATAACCAACATATAACCGAAAATTAATATAACATGCAACTTGCATTTTTAATCTATTTGTTTCCCTGATTTTTATTGCGTTAATTTTACAGCTGCTTATTAACTGTTCAGATTAAAGGAAAGTATCCGGACATATTTTTACAAGTGTGCTGGATCGATCATTTAGTGCGTGTATTCTTTAATTTTTATGTATATCGCAATATAAATTGGCATGCAGTTTCTCGCTTCTGACATCATCAAACAAGAACAGCCATAGCGAGAAGACAGGAGCCTTAAAGTTTATCAGAAAATAAATATTGTACAAGATATTGTACAAATAAATATTGTACAAGATATTTTATATCTTATGTTGAGAGAATAAAAATCAGAACAAAATATATTTCGAAAAATAACCACTTTATAGTGAATTTACTTGAGTACTTTTATATATAAATGATCAGAGGAATCGATTTATGTTAAAAAAAGTCATATGATTTCACTTTAAAAAATCTGAGTCGACCTTGAAATAACTTTAAAAAATATATATTTTAACAGCATAAAAATTATCGTCTTACGTCCCGCTTGATATCCTGCAACTTTTGTTTAAAACTTTTTTTTATAAAATACATAGGAAAAGGAATTTTCGCGCATAGGGACATTAAAATGGCTCACTCTGTGAGCTACCTTAATTCTTTTTAAATATAGATATTATAAGTTAATTATTAGTAAAGTATAATTATATTTTCAATTTAAAATTGGGACATTAATATTATAATTATGGGTTTTATAATAATAAGATAGAGAAAATATATGAGAACAGACCAGAATATGGATTGTATCCAACTCTAAAATGAGTCATATAGATAGAAAAGGACTTTGGAATATGAACTAATCAGTATGGTTACATCCTCGTACACAGTTTATCTATTAAAGTTATCTTTGTGCAAACAAGATATTCAATGACGAAGAAAATTTCTTCATATATACAGGATATCTGGGTTTAGGTGTCCACAAGTTCATGAAGATAGAACTTGTTAAACTGCATAGAAAAATTCTCTATTATTTTGTAAACTATCACAGCAATTAATAAAATTTTAATAAAAGAAAAATGGCAAATAAGTGCGTGCAATGCGGGGTAATAAGCTCTGCAAGTACTCTGAAGAGATATGTCTTGCGCTTGTTGATTGTTTTTTAACAGCGCTATAAATTGGATGAGAGTGAAAAACGGAATAACATTGATACGAGTGGCGCAATTTTGATTTAAGTAAGAATCACACGAATGCACGATTTCATGCCTTCTTAAATACATGCTAATCGACAATTCAGTTCATTGAATCAATTACTATCATATATTGAAGGAACTATGCAGTGAATTGAGCTGCTGATCGGTATGCATGTGTGGAAGGCATAAAATCGTGCACCATGTATTTATAACTTAACATGTATGGTCTTGAGTTGCATATCTATATATTCTATTGCTAAAAGATCAGAAAACAAGTCTAAAACATGTCTCTTTGGACATATGTATGTACGTGCGTGCATGTTTATCCGTATGTACATGCGTGTATCCTACTAATATATGCGATAGTTTTTAATTATTTTGTTTAGTCTTATAATTATAAAGTGTTATATAGATTTTTTCTTACTAAGCTAATATATAAAACAATTTAAACATTAAATTTTATTCAGTAAGAAAAAATGTGATAATGTTATTATATAATATTATGTTTGCTTAACCCTTTAAATATCACTGGTACCAATAGAGACCACTTAGGATCGGGCAGTTGAAACCTTATAAATGTGTTATTTAGAATGTTTTTGACAATATTTCATTAAAACAAAGTTACTAGAATGTTCTATGAATTATGCGCCTTAAAGGGTTAATTTTTTTTGTGTGCATGAATGTGTGTTGTAAGCATACAATGAATCATTATTTCTTTAAATTGATACACCAGCTGCATTTAATAAAAATTAGCACTATGTTAACATGTTACTTCAACATTTAATTGCATTAATATGCAATGTTAATAAAACTAATAGGATATTCTGTTAAACATTCTTTTGTAACGTAGTACTAAATGTTAGAACTTTAAATATTAACTTTGCTAGTATAACTATATATAATATATTTATTGCCAATATGGGATAACAGAGTTAGCTAAATATATAATTTTTAACATATAATATACAGTTAGCTAAACACATAATATATAGTTGCTTGAACATTATTTTTTTATCTCCATTTATATGTATATGATTATACAATTACCGAAATTATTGCACTCATTTTAATGAATGTGAAAATATTATTAGCTAACAACTGATTTTCTATAAAAAGTTATATAATGCAAGTAAATGAGTTTTTTTCCATTTTGCAATAGTTGTGTTTAGCATGTAAAATAATTTGCTGTTTTAAAATTTTTTACTGAACAGTATTTAACAGTTTATATATATATATAAACATATATATTACTCATGATTGTGTGTGTGTGTGTGTGTGTGTGTAACATAAAAGTTAAATTGGAACATCCTCTTTGTGTGTATTTGCTTTATCGTGCTATAATTCATACATGTTATAGATCAGTTTATATATCCATACATATAATATCAGCATTGCACAATCAAGCGCAAAGTTAGTTTACATATATATCGTACATATTTCAACACTTCCTCAATAAATTGCACAAGATTTAACTAGGAGAGTGACAAGTCTTATCTACTATGCATGAATCAGTAAGAGACAAAGGCCAATTAGAAAATGGCCGCATTATGTTAATTTGTTCTCTTTAGATTGCAAAATTTATAGTTAGAGATTCATTAATATGTATGAACAATCTATATTTGACAAAATAAAGATTTTAACGTTTTATATAATTTATATATAAAAAAAATCTAAATTATTAGATATAACTTAAATAGAAGCAGTATTCATTATATTATGAATATCTTTAAATTCATATATCTAAATATTATGAAAATTTACTTCAAATAAACTTTTTAAATAAATATCATACATTAAGAAAGAATAACATATTTTTCTTAAAGAAACTTGATTTTACAGAATATTTACAATTAAATACTACGTATGATTGAAGTGTTAATATCGCCCTTTCCTTTTTATTTAATAAAGAAAAATGAAAAATAAAGAAAATCTCTTTGATACAATGGAAAAAGAAACAACATAAATCATATCCAAAAGTCTTTTTTTACTTCAATCAAAATAAATTAATGTCTCAATCTCATTTTATGCAGAGTCATTCTATTTACACAATGTATACAGAGATTTCATAAGTTCAGAATAGCCTATCATACATAATTTTAAATTTGTAATAGAAAATTGAAATGTTTTTGTGGTAAAATTCCTTCTATTTTATAGAGACAAAACTAAGAAAATATAAATTCTGTTCTTTATAACTGTGCTTCCTGAAATATCTGATAATTTTTGTTTTATTTTTTTTTTATTCAATATTAAATATATACTTACATTATAAGTATAGTGTTACTATAAAGAATAGATTAACAGTAAAATGTTGAATGTGACGTCATGCGTCTGCAAAATGAACAAACTGCGTATTATTGATTATAAAAACTTACATTTAAGCCCGTCGCCGAGGGTGCTACTGACACAGACCAAGACAACCAAGAAAACACAAACTAGCTTCATAGTTGCAAACGGGAAGATAGTACGATCCCGGGAAAAGAAGGTAGCTAGCAAATGAACAGTTGCACGGCCTGTTTGCCTCGTTCAGAAGCAACCTTTATACGCACTGGTACAGAAGGCTACTTTCGTCGAAGTTAGATAAGAAAACGTGCAGCAACTAAACGTGTCTTACAGCCATTGATCACCTAACAATAATCGGTTGGCAAACGCACGACATACGCACTTCAACCGCATAGGCGGGGAGGACGAGGGCGCTGGAATTTGCCTTCCATTCCGCTGCCCCTCACATCCGCACCTAGGGTATGAAATGAATACGCATGCGCGTGCTCCGCCCCGTCAGCTGACTATGATTAAGTGAAAAGTCCTATCGCCGGTTAGCGACACTCATTGTTGGGGGAACGTCGAAACGAGAGTATTCACGTTACTTCCTATCGAATGTGCGCACTGATCATTCACGAGAAAGGTATGTTACTCAAACTCGGACTGATAATTTTCTCAGCACGTAAGCAGATAAAAATATAATAAACAAATTTTGGAAATGTCATATTGTTACATCGTTATAATTTTTCGTGCTATATATAAATAGTACTACACATTTTTGCGGATATAATATACTAAGTGCGTCATAAGTGATCACATACATATAAATGGTTGATTTTCTTTTAGGCGCGATGCGACATTGCGCAAAATCGTTAATCATTCTCTCGCCATCCGCAATTGACCTTTGAACGAGTTCAAATCGTTGTTAAGTCTTTTTATTTCCGTTATCGTACTCGTGACGAATGGTGATATATTGTTACTCATCTTTCCAATATCTTCGAACAATGCCCTCAAGTGAAATCTTTTTGTTGTGGCACTGTACTTTCGTTGAGAAATAAATATTGTGACTGTAAATTTATTGTAAAATGATAGATACATAAAGGAAAAATTATTTCAATCAAAATTAATTATATTCTCGAAATATTTGTTTTTAACATAAAAAGGTTAATTTTAGAATATTCTGTAAATATACGAAGATTTAATTTCTATGATGCATTAAATTTCAGCAAAGATGCTGTTCTATGGAATAATATCTATTCTTTTGGTAACTGCCTCTGCAGAATATTGTTACAATGATGTTGAGAACGCTTGCAGTACCAGACCTACCGCGACTGGTATGTGCATATATATTTATTATAATTATAATAAAAATTTAAAAACAATTGGTTATGTAAATTATTCAAATTTTATCAGGAAACTGGACTTGTATGTCACACATACACATAAACACACAAAGTTCATATACACAAAGAGAAAGAAGAAGGGAATAATTCTAATTTAATATTAAAATTTGTATAATGATAGATTATCTATATCTTTTAAATTATATAATTTTTATGAGCATATTTTCTTACTGATGTTTCTAGATAACCCATTAGTTCCAAACTGTAATGCCAAATATGGAGCTATTGATGTACTTCAGACTGAGCTTCAAGCATATGCAAATGCTAATATTGAAACCAGCTTTGAGTTTCTACTCATATCTACACATTTTGGAAATTATGAAGCAAATCGAGAAGGATTTAAAGAATTATATCGTAAACTTTCAGATCAATCATGGGAAGATGCTATAGATTTGATAAAATATATTACAAACCGTGGTGGCAAGATGAACTTTAACCAGCTTCCACGCTTTAAGAAAAATGTAAATGTTATCTACTTTCATCTAATTATTGTGCTAGTAAAAAAGGATATGTTGTATGACCCATACTATTGTTCATAGGTCAAGGAAAGCAGAGTATTGGAATTAAATGAGTTGAACAGTTTATCTAAGGCACTTGATACTGAGAAACAACTTGCTGATGAAGCATTACGTATTCATACTCAAGCACAGCATCATACTAAACAAGATGCAGCTGTTGCACATTACATTGAGGAACACTTCACGGAATCATTGACTGAACGGGTGAGACAATTGGCAGGTTATACAAATGACTTAAAGAAGATGTTGGAAGAACGTGACCCATCTGTTTCCATATTTCTATTTGATGAATACCTTCAAAAAGCTTTGTAAATTGCCTGCAGATATAATTTAAGGTACATATATATTATTACTGACAATATGTTATCACTATTGTTTTGCTTTTAATTGTGTCTAATGTTTAATATGTAAAATAGAAGAAATAAATGTATAAAAACTTCTTATAACCTATAATAATGTGTATGTGTGCTGGAAATAGAATGTATCTTCTTATAAATGAATCATAATTAATATAATGCTAGTTTAGAATTATTTAAAGTAATTATTCAGCTTAGCAGCCTCACTTTAAAAATCTATATATATATATATATTTGTAACACGAGAAAGATATCGGACGAGCGAGGGGTTATGCCCCCACACCTCCCCTAAAACTAACCTAACCTATCGTCATATTAGCCGTCAGTCATTGTTTATTAAAAAGTTGAGAAAAAAGGTTGGACATTTATTTTTAATAAACAATGACCGATGACCAATGTGATGATAGGTTGGGTTAGGTTAGTTTTTAGGGGAGTGCGAGGGGCGCAACTCCCCGCTTGTCGTTTGATATCTTTCCCGTGTTACACAAAAAAAAAATATATACATATATTGATTTTTAAGGTGAGGCCGCTAAACTAGAAATTACCTTATTTAAATTGAGTTTTACAACAAATCGAGAATTATATAAACTTTTTTTATTTTTAAATATATAACTGAGCCTCGTTAAGAGTCCAATTTTAGAGCTGTAAGGATATTAAGAAACATAATAGTGTCTCATGCCAAGCATATGTTTAAACATTCTTTATATGAAGAACCTTTTTCCAAAAAAAAAATTGCTGTATTTCTATATAAATATAAATTAATTATATGGAATATATATAACTTTGTTCACGTTGTATACACTTTTTATACTTTTACATTTATGCAGGATTCACACCGCGCCGATGTCCGACGTACGACATCTGATATCCAATAAAAGAATACCTTTCCAATGGAAAATTGAATTCTATATTAGAAAGGTAGAGAACCTCTAGTACAGAGAATCGCCAACTTGGTCAAGTGACCAGCTGATTGGCTGGCATAAATATATACGGATTTAGACATTGCGACGCCAATGCAGAACAAATGCTTATATATATATATATTTGCATCGGCGTCGCAATGTCCAAATCAGTACATGTTTATGCCAGCCAATCGCAGAGTAGTTGAGGAGCTGGTCACATGACCAAGGCTGCGTTCCGAAACTCACTGTCAGTACTTGCAGTACTGCAAAGTCGTTCCGAAATACGTCGCAGTAAGCTTTCAATGTACTTTCGTTAACACGTGACGTCCTATATTTTGACGTAATTTCCTGCTTTCGTTACTGCGGCTGGCGAGGTAAGACACCAGCAGTGAAAAAATGGCGGCGCTCTGTGATGAGACGTTAAGCCTCATATGTTCAGAAAGTAATAAAATATATAATGTAACAGTTAGTCGTGAAGATGCTGAAAAAGCACATACAGGTATAAGTTTGTAATAATCAATAATTATTTTACTTTTATAATTATTTTATTTTTATTTTATTTTGTTTATTTAATTTAGGATTTAATAATTTAAATAAGAATTGAAAAGTACTTCGTTTAAGTCTGAAACAATAAATTCCATTTTCTTGATATTACTTTTTTTTTTTAATAATCAATGGCACATTTTATCATATTTCTTTTACATGCGTTTGATGTACATTAGGTAAAAATTGTATATTGTTTTCTGTACCGAAAGTGCATTTGAAATTCCTCGTCTGTATACAATGGTATAACACTTTCAACATAGTCCTTGCAACGAAAACGTGGAGTCAAATTTCTATTAAGAGTCCTTAAAAATATATCATCTTCTTCGCTATCTGAAGAACTTTCAGAAGATTCTATTACATATTTTACAACTTTTGTTAAAATCACAATCTCCATATCACGCTATGTTTGATCCATAATTA
>NW_022639605.1:829011-829849 GCF_010583005.1 Odontomachus brunneus
TAATCACTTACAACCACTTACAACCACGTTCACGCAATTGTAGAATGTGCTTTACGTGACAATTTTACGTTACGTGAGACGTAAGCTGAACGTACAACAACGCACGAAAACGTTACGTTACATTACGAAAGAACTGGCAATATTGAACAGTTCTCCAGTTCTCTCTTCTGTTCTCTCCCGGGTGGGACCCGATTGACCACGATACGATTGGACACAGATTGTAATGATTGGTTCGACATAGTAATTCACTAGATAATTCTTTTCATCGGTTGGTTGTGTCTAATCGTATCGTGGTCAATCGGGACGCTCCCTTCTCTCCCATGCACTCCCCTGTTTTTTTCACATCCCCACCAACTAGCGTGTTAGAATGAGACACAGCTTTCATATTGCTCTCTCTCTCGGGTGTTGCGGATAGCGTCTCTTACAGAACGGCGCAGTCTATTATGGCTGCGTTCCGAAATTAACTGCCAGTACTGAAAGTATGACGTCATAAAGTAGAACTGCGGATCCGTTCCGTAATTACTGATGCTGCTTTTCAGCTTGTAATGCAATCAATAACGGAACGGACTCGCAGTAGAAATATTCAGTATTGTGGAGGTTAAGATAAACAAGTTTCATAGATAATTATGGATCAAACATAGCGTGATATGGAGATTGTGATTTTAACAAAAGTTGTAAAATATGTAATAGAATCTTCTGAAAGTTCTTCAGATAGCGAAGAAGATGATATATTTTTAAGGACTCTTAATAGAAATTTGACTCCACGTTTTCGTTGCAAGGACTATGTTGAAAGTGTTATACCATTGTATACAGACGAGGAATTTCAAATGCACTTTCG
>NW_022639605.1:829859-830437 GCF_010583005.1 Odontomachus brunneus
CAAGTGTTATTACTCGAAAAGTTCTTAACGAAAAAATATTTTATTATAGCGTTTTGGAAAGCTCTCGAGATGTGCTATAAGAATATGCAATGAAAAATGGGGTGTTCCATTTAAAAAAATTAATGTGACCTTGACCTGACCTTCGCTACGCAACCCAAGGTCAAACTGATGTGATCAGTAAATACATCTTTTTAAACGCCACAACTTTTGTCTGAAACATTTTTTTGTAAAACTTATATTTTTCCTGATATTCGGGCGTCCCGGTACTTTCCGAACACCCTGTATAATCATGGACCGCTAACGGCGATTCTAAGGGCCGTGACACACAAAAAATTAAGCTGTAAGGGCCCTTGCAGAATGCCAGGCAACAGGCAATAGGAACAGAGAATAGAAATTCTGATTGGTCAATTATTACTATTCCTTGTTCCTATTGGCTATTGCCTGTTCTTATTGCCTGTTGCCTGGGATTCTGCAAGGGCTCTAAGACGTAAGCAGTAAGCAAATTGACCAATCACAGTCATTGATTTTTCTTACACCCTTACAGAAATATCATATTAAGAAATACTGAAAAATTATTA
>NW_022639605.1:830447-831485 GCF_010583005.1 Odontomachus brunneus
ATACTGGCAGTTAATTTTGGAACGCAGCCCAAGTTGGCGATTCTCTGTACTAGAGGTTCTCTATAGAAAGCTATCCTCCTATTGGATATCGGACGTCGTACATCGGACATCGGACGCGGTGTGAATCCTGCATTAGGGCCGTGGCCACAGAAAAATTAAGCAGTAAGACGTAACCAGTAAGCAAATTAACCAATCACAGTCGTTGATTTTTAGACCATAAGAAGAATCAATGACTGTGATTGGTCAATTTACTTACTGCTTACGTTTTACTGCTTAAGTTTTTTTGTGAACCACTAGCCTTAGGCCGGTATTCATAGTCCGATCTAGCCGTCTCTGACGGAAGCGTCCTTTAACTATAGCCTGATTTACATCGTGCACTTGATACATACTAAATAATAACTTTCTATTAGATAATTTTAATATTGACAATGCATATCAACGGGGTTTAATCAATACAATACATTTTCTTGATGAGTATTATACCAGCTTAATATACCGTTGTTTATATATATCGTCGATATTAAGATTATTTAATAGAAAGTTATTATTTAGTACGCGTATCAAGTGCACGATGGGGTGGGACCCGATTGACCACGATACGATTGGACACAGATTGTAATGATTGGTTCGACCTAATAATTCACTAGATAATTCTTTTCATCGGTTGGTTGTGTCCAATCGTACTGTAGTCAATCGGGACGCTCCCTGCACGATGTAAACCAAGTCTATAGGTTTGTTCGCATCGCGTGCTCTACTTGCTCCAACGCACTCTGATTGGCTCATGTCACAACACGGACCAATCAGAGTACGTTGGAGCGAGTAGGAGCACGTTGGGGCATGCGAAGCGAACAAACCTTATACAGGGTGTTCGGAAAGTACCGGGACGCCCGAATATCAGGAAAAATATAAGTTTTACAAAAAAATGTTTCAGACAAAAGTTGTGGCGTTTAAAAAGATGTATTTACTGATCACATCAGTTTGACCTTGGGTTGCGTAGCGAAGGTCAGGTCAAGGTCACATTAATTTTTTTAAATGGAA
>NW_022639605.1:831721-832220 GCF_010583005.1 Odontomachus brunneus
ACCCAAGGTCAAACTGATGTGATCAGTAAATACATCTTTTTAAACGCCACAACTTTTGTCTGAAACATTTTTTTGTAAAACTTATATTTTTCCTGATATTCGGGCGTCCCGGTACTTTCCGAACACCCTGTATAATCATGGACCGCTAACGGCGATTCTAAGGGCCGTGACACACAAAAAATTAAGCTGTAAGGGCCCTTGCAGAATGCCAGGCAACAGGCAATAGGAACAGAGAATAGAAATTCTGATTGGTCAATTATTACTATTCCTTGTTCCTATTGGCTATTGCCTGTTCTTATTGCCTGTTGCCTGGGATTCTGCAAGGGCTCTAAGACGTAAGCAGTAAGCAAATTGACCAATCACAGTCATTGATTTTTCTTACACCCTTACAGAAATATCATATTAAGAAATACTGAAAAATTATTAGTGATTAAGTATTACTAGTATTTAGTAATTTTTTGGCCAGTACTTAATTTCTGGTAAATATTGATAATAAAAT
>NW_022639605.1:832230-832383 GCF_010583005.1 Odontomachus brunneus
AGTCAATCGGGACGCTCCCTGCACGATGTAAACCAAGTCTATAGGTTTGTTCGCATCGCGTGCTCTACTTGCTCCAACGCACTCTGATTGGCTCATGTCACAACACGGACCAATCAGAGTACGTTGGAGCGAGTAGGAGCACGTTGGGGCATG
>NW_022639605.1:832393-832916 GCF_010583005.1 Odontomachus brunneus
TTGCATCGGCGTCGCAATGTCCAAATCAGTACATGTTTATGCCAGCCAATCGCAGAGTAGTTGAGGAGCTGGTCACATGACCAAGGCTGCGTTCCGAAACTCACTGTCAGTACTTGCAGTACTGCAAAGTCGTTCCGAAATACGTCGCAGTAAGCTTTCAATGTACTTTCGTTAACACGTGACGTCATATATTTTGACGTAATTTCCTGCTTTCGTTACTGCGGCTGGCGAGGTAAGACACCAGCAGTGAAAAAATGGCGGCGCTCTGTGATGAGACGTTAAGCCTCATATGTTCAGAAAGTAATAAAATATATAATGTAACAGTTAGTCGTGAAGATGCTGAAAAAGCACGTACAGGTATAAGTTTGTAATAATCAATAATTATTTTACTTTTATAATTATTTTATTTTTATTTTATTTTGTTTATTTAATTTAGGATTTAATAATTTAAATAAGAATTGAAAAGTACTTCGTTTAAGTCTGAAACAATAAATTCCATTTTCTTGATATTACTTTTTTTTTT
>NW_022639605.1:839682-840360 GCF_010583005.1 Odontomachus brunneus
TAATGTGACCTTGACCTGACCTTCGCTACGCAACCCAAGGTCAAACTGATGTGATCAGTAAATACATCTTTTTAAACGCCACAACTTTTGTCTGAAACATTTTTTTGTAAAACTTATATTTTTCCTGATATTCGGGCGTCCCGGTACTTTCCGAACACCCTGTATAATCATGGACCGCTAACGGCGATTCTAAGGGCCGTGACACACAAAAAATTAAGCTGTAAGGGCCCTTGCAGAATGCCAGGCAACAGGCAATAGGAACAGAGAATAGAAATTCTGATTGGTCAATTATTACTATTCCTTGTTCCTATTGGCTATTGCCTGTTCTTATTGCCTGTTGCCTGGGATTCTGCAAGGGCTCTAAGACGTAAGCAGTAAGCAAATTGACCAATCACAGTCATTGATTTTTCTTACACCCTTACAGAAATATCATATTAAGAAATACTGAAAAATTATTAGTGATTAAGTATTACTAGTATTTAGTAATTTTTTGGCCAGTACTTAATTTCTGGTAAATATTGATAATAAAATCACTGTTAAATATTGATAATAATCAAATACTGAGAATTATTGTGCGAACACGAAAAATAAGAAAATCATAAATTTAATATTTAATTTGATTTTTAATAAAATTTGTTCTCTTTGCGAGATTGTGTCACTATGTGTTAATAGTTTATA
>NW_022639605.1:840370-840478 GCF_010583005.1 Odontomachus brunneus
AGCGAACAAACCTTATACAGGGTGTTCGGAAAGTACCGGGACGCCCGAATATCAGGAAAAATATAAGTTTTACAAAAAAATGTTTCAGACAAAAGTTGTGGCGTTTAA
>NW_022639605.1:840488-845399 GCF_010583005.1 Odontomachus brunneus
AGTAGCGCGGACTGAAAACATGCGTTTTAGACAGATTTATTTATTTAAATTCTTACATTTCATTTCCTTATATTTTGGATTGACACTTTTTGGACAACTAAAATGCCTAAATAATTTAGAGATCTCTTTGGGCAAGGTTTACTTACAAATCGGCTTTCTACGAAAATGCCTTATGAATAACATTATTCCTCAACATCTTAGACATATTAATGCTTATGAAATTCCTTTATACAACAAAAGGTTCAGAGGAAGGATAAAGAAAGCAAATGAAATTTTTGCGCAAATGATATTGAGAACTGAAATAAGGGATGCCTACACGCATATCTATTTTCTACGGAATCGGACCCTCCGTCTGGCCAATTTGCTCAGCAGATCCTTGCCTCCTATCCTTTGGCGTAATTTTTATTTTCTACATTTTGCGCACATCAACAAAGTTTTACAAAAAGAAGAACTTAGATTGGTAGATGGTTTGAATTTCTCTTAACAAAAAAACGTAGTAAAGCTATAAAGGAAATGAAACCTATTGAATATTACTGTTCGATTTCTTACTCTGAAGTTCCGAATAGAAGACTGAGATCACATTCTAGTACGCAACATGTCAACAAGACATGTTATGCAAGAGATCAATTTCCCTCCATGAATAACTCTGATAACTTCCACATTACTATTGATCCTTTGAAATATGAGAAGTTAAAAAATCCTAACTTATTTCAACCGCAACAGAAGTGGTTTTTGAACCTATCATCGATTGACATACCGACCAATATTCAAGGTTTGCTACAATTGGGCAATGGCTTTAGTGTACCTCCAACTAATGAGAAATCCACTCTTATAGAATGTATAAAACATCTAGAAAATAATATGAGGTCGCTTAGTACGAACGAAAAAGAAGCAATAAGGAGTCGTTCTGTTTCTATCTTACGTAATATTAAACTCTATTTACCTACTCTATATCACAATAACAAAGTTATCCTTCAAAATTATCTTGAAGCAAAGACGTTTTCTAAGTCATTTCCAGATTTACTGTTTATGAAGGCTGACAAGAGTAATGTTACAGTTGCTCTTGACAGGAATGTTTATGTTACAAAGATGTTGTTACAATTAGAGAACGTTGATACTTATCAGCTTGTTGAAAAAGATCCTACTAAAAAAATAATAGCCGAATTAAAAAACATTTTAAAAAGATGGAGGAATGAGTCCTATATCGAGAATTCGGTTTATAAGTTTCTCCAATCGAGCGATGCCACTCTTCCACGTGCTTATGGTTCTCCGAAGATTCACAAGGCTGACAACCCTTTAAGGATAATTGTCTCATCTAAAAATAGTCCTCTATATAATTTAGCCTTGTTTTTGCACCGGTTGATTTCTACCAGTATCCCTGTACCTAAGAGCAGGATCAAGAATAGTTTTGATCTGGTTAATTCTTTGGCGAATTTGTATGTGGAGGAACACTGTAGATTGTTTTCGTTGGATGTGGTCTCATTGTTCACTAACGTTCCCCTTGAGTTGGTTATGGATGGTGTCTGGAGAAGATGGAGTTTTCTGGAAGCGGCTTGTAAGATTCCTAGGGATGAGTTTATATTAGCGCTCAGATTCGTCCTTAACTCCTCTTATTTCAGCTTTGATGGCTGTATTTACAAGCAGACCTTTGGCACCCCGATGGGCTCTCCTCTCTCTCCAATCATAGCTGATATTGTTCTCCAAGACCTTGAAGAAAGAGCACTTCGGACGATACATATATGTTTACCTTTTTACTATCGTTATGTGGACGACATCGTTATAGCTGCTCCAGAAGCTTCTATAGAGAATATCTTAAATGTTTTTAACTCTTTCCATTCACGCCTTCAATTTACGATTGATTATGGCGATAGAGGCAAAGTTTGTTTTTTAGAAACATCTATGAAAATTGTAGATTGTAGGCTTAGGTTTGATTGGTACCACAAGCCTACTTACTCTGGCCGCCTTCTTAATTACAACTCCTTCCATCCTATACAGCATAAAATTGGCACAATCATAGGGTTAGTGGATAGAGTAATTTTTTTGAGCCACCCAATGTTCCATGGAAGAAATTTTGAGTTTGTTTTCCACACATTGGTTATGAATGGTTATCCCATCGAATTTGTTCTTAGAATTTGTAGAAGACGTGTGTTTCGATTAATTGAAAAAATGAATACTGTTCCACCGGGTACTTCTTCGTCTTCCTTGTTACCCACTCGCTCTTTTACTGTTTTTCCTTATTTGGGAATGATTTCAGATAGAATCAGTAAGATTTTTAAGGAATTTAATAAGGTTTCATGTTTTAGTATTATGAACAAACTTTCTGGTCTGGTCCGGGTCCATAAGGACGTTTTGCCTCTGAATCTTCTGAATAACGTTGTGTATAGGTTAGAGTGCGGGGACTGTGACTCGTCTTACGTTGGTCAGACGAGCAGAAGGCTCTCCACTCGTGTATCTGAGCATAAACGACTACCTCGAGACCTTACTTCGCATCTCTCTGTTGTACAAGAGCACCGTGTTAATTGCGGCCATGAATTTGAATGGAATAATGTCAAAGTTTTGCATAAAGAACATCTATTTTATAAGAGAATGATTGCAGAGATGATTTTTATAAAAATGCAGACGCATGGACTGAATTCCCACACTGACACTGAGAATTTAGGGAAATGCTACAACATGTTGCTCGGTTTGACTTAGATCATATTTCGTTTGCGATTATAAAGTAAATATAAACACTGATTCTGTATTGTTGCGGCACTCGGAGGTACATGTTCATAGGCGTAACATCTCACCGGAACTTTCTGACCATTATAGAGGTATATATCATTATTTTGTCTTTTCCCTCACATTGGGGTTGGTTGCTCTATCTGAATACGTTTTTTAGATGATCATACAACAGCATCTCAGTACGTGCGATGGAGTGACCGATCTCTGAATGAATTGCCGGCAGCTTCTGAATAATGAAACAACTCATTGTTGTAATTAATATATTATGTTTGTGCCTCTGAGTCCCGTAGACAAAAGATTTTGTAGCGACTATCTTATGACAACCAATGTTAGCGCCGACTTTTGCGATTTTTTATTTTTTGCGACACTATACCACTGCTTGTTATCACTGAAGAGGGTCTGCGAAATGAGACCGAAACGCGTTTGATTTTTAATAAAATTTGTTCTCTTTGCGAGATTGTGTCACTATGTGTTAATAGTTTATAATAGCACTATACAACCTGTGCGTTAACTCTAATGGTCCTTAATTTATTGTTTGATATACTCAAGAAGAGTTTTTTAGTTATATTATTTCATAATATTTAAAAAAATATACTTATATATTCCTAATTTTCTCATGTCTCATAAATCATTAGGTATCGAAGGTTGTCAAACTTTCACTCCAAACTTTCGTGAATCCTCCAGCGATAATTTCGATCTCAAGCAGTATACTACCGGTTACCATCCATCCCTTATAGAAATATCATACTAAGAATCATTGATAATTACTTATTATCCAGTATTTTTAATACTGAAAATAAGTAATTATCAATGATTCTTAGTATGATATTTCTATAAGGGATGTCCTAACTGCGTTCAGCTGTTGCTTAATCTGACGATCGAGCGCGCGCGCGGTGACTCTAATGACTTCAACGATGTTCTTATAATTTATGCTTATATAATGTATCCTTATAGCGTTCACAGTGTATATTATCCTTATAGAAATATCATACTAAGAAATACTGAAAAATTATTAGTGATTAAATATTACCAGTAATTCAGTAATTTTTTGGCCAGTACTTAATTTCTGGTGAATACTGATAATAAAATCACTATTAAATATTGATAGTAATCAAATACTGAGAATTATTATGCGAAGGTGAAAAATGAGAAAATCATAATGTTTACAAAAATATACTTATATTCCTAATTTTCTTATGTCTAATAAACTACTAGATATCGAAGGTTGTCAACACATTCCAAACTTTCATGAATCCTCTGCGATAATTTCGATCCCAAGCGGTATACCAACTGGTCACCATCCATATCCTAAACGCATTAAACTGTTGCTTAACCTGACGATGGAGCGCGCACGCGGTGACTCTAATAACTCCAACGATGTTCTTACAATTCATGCTATTCAATTATATATAATGTATCCTTATATTGTTCACAGTATATTATAACATACCTAGCAAACGCCAAATAATAGTTATATAATTTTTACTTGTTGTTTAATGGATAATTTCTTGATAGATATTGAAACAATGCAACATTCGATATGCGATGAATATTGATGTATTGTAGTGAACCAGTAATAATTACTTTTACATTTTTAACAAAATGTTATAATGATTAATCCAACAAAAAAAAAATTAAAAAATCCAAGAAAATCCAAATTAAACAAATCGAATTACTAAATTTTGAGAGAAACTTTTAAAAAATATAATTTAAAACAATAGTGTTGTTTTACCAAATGACATGGTTTCCTTGAACGAAATAAAAGTTTTATTTTCATCATTTTAAAAAATGATATTTCGTTTAAGAATATAATATTTTAATAAAATAAAAAAAACCACAAAATTAAACAAGTACGAATATTAAATCTAAAGAAATTTTCCAGCAAACACAGAACATAACTGTGATATAACACAGGAGTAACATGTAATATAACTGCTGTTATACATTATTAATATCGAGGTTACTTAATTTCCTTTATAACTTCGATATAATTATATTATTGGGTGTACAACTTAATTCGGTCCGTTTTTTTGCTTGAAAAACGCATTTATTTGAATGATAAAATGAATTAATACATTGTTGAAAGTATTGTCCATCGCTAGCCACTACTTTTTCCCATCTTTCTGGCAATTTATGGATTCCGTCGCGGAAGAAGCGTTCATCTTTTGAAGCCAAGAATGAATCGAG